>NC_054382.1:7041370-7341370 GCF_017654675.1 Xenopus laevis | reverse complement strand
GCTGCACTGGGTCTATTTGTTGGCTTTGGCCATCCTCAGGTGTTGCCATAGTGCATGAAAATCAGACTCATCTATCAATTCAAATATACAGCACCATACCTGAGCTTGGCCAACATTATACCTTCCTCTGTCTAGATTAATTGAGAGGGATTGGAGACCCACCAATATTTGAAGACCATGTGTAAGGACACTTTTGGTACATTAGAAGTGGAAGATGATCACTATCAAAGTTAAAGTTGGCCATATAAACATCAACATTGGTTAATATCTTGGCTCTCCTCCTGCACCGCCAGCTTATTATCCCATGGAGCCAAAACAACATCCCATGTGAGTGATATGTGGCCAGTGATCAGCAAGGAATCTACCTGGCATGTTAATAAATCCAGGGTACTTTATGGATCCGGTGCTCTCTTCATTCCTTATCACCCTGGTATTTTCAAGACAATGATCACCAGATGATTAATATTCCAGATCACTGTGTGTCATTCTTTCCCCAACACTCCAGCCAAACCCACAGGACTGGAGCCAATTAAAGAAAGTGAATAAATGAATATGCTGACATTCAACCAGGGCAAAATAATTTTTTTGGGGCATAATGGGCTTCCACAGCTAACATATATAACAATGTAAATGCCAAATACTCTCCATAATATTTACTGCCCACCACCAACGCAGCAGAAGTGTGATTCAGCTATGTTTCTCCAAAGCAATGTTGGGTTCAGTGTTGGCCAACTTGGTATTGGTATCTTCTTATTGCTTGATTTGTGGTTATTACTATTAGGACACACAGAGGTAGTACCACGTGCCAGGAACAAGGGTTTTGGACATTTAGGAGAAATGCAAAAGTTGGATAACCATAGAGTGATGACAGCTCAGAGAACAAGGAACAAAGTATTGGCGAGACCCAATGTTGGGCCAGTTCTTCAGAAGAGAGGAGTGAGCGGGTGCTACACACCATATCACTAATGAAATCTCCATAACTAAGGCTCTTGTTCCTTACCAAGAACTTGACGTTGCTATCATCTCCCTGCTGTAGTTCAGTGCCTGTTGGATCGGGATCACTTATCAAGGCCGCACTCCTATGGCAGCCTATCACAGCCATGTTATTGGTGGTTTGCTGTTATATTACTGGGCTGCAAATGGACCATAGAAGCACAGGACTCCTCAAGAAATGTTCACGCTCAGTGCTCTCTGTGCATTGGAAGCTGTATTTGATTTTGCACACTTGCTAAATTTGGTGAGGGACACACAAGGTATTTTTTATTGGTTTCATACCTTACTTTTTCATTGAGCCATACCTTTGCTCATAACAAGGTCACATTTAATTTATAAATCCAATGTCTTTATGGTCAGCCTGCCATAGTTTTAGTGTTAAAGACTTACATGTCAGGCGTTAAGAACTCCTCCTTGTAAACAGGCGGTCTAACATAGGTCCCCCCTGGTCCCCCTGTCCCAGTCAAACCCACACCAGAGGCCCCCTCTCCCCCGTGTGTTCTATTGATCAGGCCGGAGGAGGATGAGATCCAAAGGGAGTGCAGGCCATGCAGGCAGGTGTGGGTTTGGGTCAGTGGGGCCTACGAGGGCCGGGGCCTACTGGGTTTGTACCCTATGTCCTGCCGGCCCAGTCCGACCCTGATTGGACCCAAAGTACAGACTTGGGGCACAATATTAAGGTTAGACTGTTGAGATACTGTACTATTCTCTATAGAAATATAACTATGGCAGGCTGACCATAATGATATTGGTTTCATGTATATAACTGTGACTTTGTTATGAGCTAAGGTATGGCTAAACCAAAAAGTAAGGTATGAAACCAATAAGTCTCAAACTCTCAAAAGCAGGGGGAATAAAGGGTTAATACTTAATACCTACCAGTGGTGATCAACTCTCATTATAATCCATCACAGGTACCACCACCTAAACAACCTACATATAGAGAAATAGTCAGGGAACGTTTAACTACTTTGCTTGATTTTTGTTCTGTATAGCAGTCCCTTGATATTCGGCCAGCTTTGGAGGGAGGGGCAAGGAGTTTCTATATGAAGAGACAGGCTGGATTAGAACACTATAATGGCAGTTTACAGGTGGATGGGAGGTGTAGGGTCTTCCGAAATCAAGTAATGGGCTGGACTAGAACACTAATATGGCATCTTACAAGGGGGTGGAATGGGGGTGATTTTTTATCAGACAAGAGGCTGGACTAAAGCACTTAGGTGGCAGCGTAAAGGGTAAGTGTGCTGGGTGCCATGGGTTCTTTGACAATAAATCCGTCAAACCCAGTAAATGTTCCTTTTCCCATTTTCCCAAGTGCAATAACTCTGTATTCTCCATCAAGTACAGAACATAGAAGGGGTGCGCTGGATTTGGTTCAATATTCGGCCAAATCTGAACTTTTTTGTAGCGGGTTTCAGCTGAATCCAAGAGCCTGGCCAAACCAAGTCAGATTGGGTTTGGTATGCGGCCGGTGTATTTGGGGATTCGGCCGAACCCTAAAAAGCAGGGTTTGGTGCATCCCTATTTATACTGTATATATATATATATATATATATATGTTTCTGCAGATGTTACTGGCCGATGGTTACAGCTGCATTCAGTGTTTGCAGAGAGATCATAGGAGGAAGTTTTTTTTTTTTCTTGTTGAGTTCGTCATCTGGAGAATGAGATTATGGAAACAAGCTCTTATGTTCTCGGCTTGCAGACAAGTTGTAAATACATGAAATTCTTCTGCCCGCCCACACAGCAATGATCCTTTTTTAATCAAGGGAATAATAAGGTGTGTCTCTGGGGCAGAAGTAAGTGGCATTTGTACAGCTTCCCCTGTAATTATAAGAGAGGTATCACTAACTGGCAGTTGTACCAGCAGGGTCTCAACCTTACGTGTAATAGACTAAGCCCCAACCCCTCCGATGAAGGAGAAATAATTGGGTTTGATTTTAGCAAAGGGGAGACCCGAGTCTTCATTAACAAGTTGGAGCCCTTCTGCAGTGTGATCTGAATCATTCTACACTGTGTAGCTGCCTAAAATATTTGAGTATCAGGTCATGTGTTGCTAGTCCAGACTCTACAGTTATGGGACCTGTTATCCAGAATGCTCGGGACCTGGGGTTTTTCGGATAATGAAGCTTTCCGTAATTTGGATCTTCATACCTTAAGTCTACTAGAAAATCATATAAACATTAAATAAACCCAATAATCGGACTCTGCTTCCAATAAGGATTAATTCTATCTTACTTTGGATCAAATACAAGGCACTCATATCATTACAGAGAAAAAGGATTTTTTTTTTAGAAATTTGGATTATTTGATTATAAAGGAGTCTATGGGGGAAGGGTTGCCACCAGGCCTGGACTGGCAATCTGTGGGTTCTGGCAAATGGTAGAGGCCATAGATGCCATAGACAGTCACTATTTAGTGGGCTGGTGGGGAGCTGATTGGGCCTCTCTGTACTTGAAATGCCAGGGCCTATTTTGACTCCCAGTTCAGACCTGGTTGCCACCTTTGTGCGGCTCACGATCTGGGCAGGGAGTTCATGACACCACAGGGGCGAGTCAGTGATGTTGTGGACGGGCATGCTACATCACGTGGGTATGGTTAAGATGTGGCGATCAGTGATTGGCTGATCGCCATGTCAATCAGAGGAGATACCAGGCAGACTGTCGGGTTGGGTTGTAAGGCAGCCTTTCCGTAATTCAGTGCTTTCTGGATAATTGGTTTCAGGATAATGGATCCGATACCTGTATATATAATCAGATTGAGAGTTCTTTAATAAGTCATTATAAAAATCCCAATTTCCAAGTATTTCTAATTCCCTATCTGTCTGCCATCACTGACTAGGGTGGATCTCTGACTGTCAGCTGCTATCTCCTATGTACTATTAGCCCTCCATGGGGGATACTCACAGCCAAAAGCCTAATCTTGTTTAGCAAGTTTATCAGGGCTGCAGTTCATCTAATAAACTGGATGTGACACAGAGAAACCCACCCACACGTCAGCAGGGCCAAAGTACAGGGGTGGGGGCATCAGGCAGGGAGTCCGTGAGACCCCTCATTAGATAAGAGTCTGTAAATCAGGATACACAAGCAGCAAAAGCGCCACCTGCTGGTCATTTTCTGACCATTCTGACCACCAAGTAGTCAAGAAAGTCAACTTCTTCCTTGACTACTTGGTTTAGGCTAGAGCCACATGGGAAGATTCAGGGAGATTGGTCGCCTGGTCGACTAATCGCTGCGTCTTTGAGGCAACTAATCTCCCTGAATGGCTTGCTGATATCTCGCACCCACTAGCGCTAAAGTCGCCTGTGCCTTTACACACACGCAGCGATACGTTTTTCGAAGTCGCTCGAAATTGCCTCACGAGGCAATTTCGAGCGACTTTAAAAAACGAGTAGGCTGAACTAGAACAATGATATAGTATCTTAAAGTAGGGGGGCCAAGGAGTCATTGGGCAGAGACACACGCTGCTATTTCGGAAGATTAGTCGCCCATCGACAAATCGTTTTATCTTCGGGCGACTAATCTCCTCGAACTGCCTTCACGCTGGCGTACTTCAGGCGACTTCTGAAAACGAAGCGTTCTGAGTGCCATCCTGCTGGCAATTTACATTGTAGCCGGCGAGAAGGCAGTTTCGGGGAGATTAGTCGCCTGAAGAAGAAGCGATTTGTCGCTGGGCGACTAATATCCCGAAATAGCAGTGTGTGTCTCTACCCTGTAACTAAGAAGGGGGAAGATCACTGATGGCAGTGAATGAGGGAGAAGAAAGAAGTCCTAATTATCATTTCTAATCTAACGTTGCTTTTCATTTCCCTGTAAGGAGGAAAATAAACATACTGAAAGCATTTATGATAATTATACTGATTTTGTTATTTAGTATTTTTTTTGGTTTTTGGAAAAGCCTGGTCATTTGTGCAGTTAATAAACACAGGGTATTTGGAATTTCATACTAAAATTGACTAAAATGCAGTATTTTCTCTCCAGCAGGACGCCAGAATAAAATTTGAATACAACGGAGAGAAAAGGTAAGTTTTCATTTTATAAAGGATAATGTTTTCAGTGTCGTTGCTGATGTTAAACGTAAAGGGGAAGCTAAATGTGGAATCCTCTGTTTCCTTTGTGTGTTTCTCATGGAGGAAGCCTGTATCCCATGCTGTGCCGTTTGGATTCGGGCCTGTGTACTCTCTGCGGCAGCTTCTCATGTCTCTGACCTTTCCCGAGGCAGATTTTGGGCACTGCTCCTAGAATAATAACCCTGCCAAGGCTGCTCCCCTCATTACACTTTGTCACTTTTATGGAAACAACCTGAACAAAAACACACAACTGAGCAGCACAATGGGCTGGAAGTATAAGTTTAGTTTTGTGGCTGCAGTGGGGTAACTATAGAGGAAGCAGACCCTGCAGTTGCAGGGGGGCCCAGGACTGTAAAGTCCAGGGTAGGGTTTCCACCTGACCGGTCTTTACTGGCCTGGCTGGTAAAAATGATGCTTGATGCCAATGTTATTAATAGGAAAAAACAGCAAGAATATAAGAAGGCCGGTATTTTTTTCCAGAAAAAGTGGCAACCCTAGTCCAGGGTCAGACTGGATCCTAGGGGGCCCACCGGAAGTTGCAAAACAAGGACCCTCCTGGCAGTCCCCCTCCTACCCGTAAAACCCACCAGCACCGGCACGCTCATCCACGAACGTGCAACACGCAGAAGACTACGGCGCATATGTGCAGGAGATGCACCTCACCAACACCGCCGCAGCTATGTTTTTTTTGGGGCAGCCAATGGAGCAGGTCTGGGCTGGCCGGGGCCCACTGGGTTTTTTCCCAGTGTCCCGCCAGCCCAATCCGACCCTGGTGGAGAGGCATATTCAAAGTAATGTGTTAAATCTACCGCACTCACGCAACTCCACTTTTCCTGCAACGGTGGTGCTGGTCCTCCATCGACCCGGCAAGGTCCCTTAGCAACAGTAGTGAATTCACGGATCTGCACACACTATTATCTGCAGTCAGGGACATGGTCATCCTTATGAACGGAGGGTAAATCCCCCCGCAACGCTGATCTTACTGGTGGTATAATAATAAAAAGAGGGACCTCGTCCTCGACTGCAGATAATAGTGTGTGCAGGGTGGTTAAATCCCCCCGAAACATTTATCTTACTACATACCTCCCAACTGTCCCGTTAGACTCACAGCTTAAAGGGCAATTCACCTTCATTAGTAAAACTGTGATAAAACATAAAAACTACAGAAATGTGTTCAAACTTTCATAACCTGCCAAATTTTGTAAAATGAACATGGTAATTGGGGGATGTGGCCGCAAAAGGGGTGTGGTAAAAAAATTGCCGCTCTCCTAACGGCAAATTTTTTTGTCTCTCTTTCGGTTTCCAGAATGTTGGGAGGTATGTTACTGGTGGTATAATAATAAAAAGAGGGACCACGTCCCCAACTGCAGATAATAGTGTGTGTGCGGATCCGTGAATTCACTACTGGGGCAGAGGCAGTGGCAGCATAAAGTGGGCGGGAAGATGGGGATCGGAGTGCGCTGTAATTGGGTCCCATGCCACCCTACGTACCAGACGTTACAGTGCCCCCCAACATCATTTCCGGCCTTTAACACAACAAGCCCCTCACCCTTCAGCGGATTTATTCAGTAAGTGTCTCACGGTGGCTGGGGGGATTTTTTTCTTTTTCTTTCAAAAAATGTATTCAATTATAGAAGGCTACCCCCAAAAGCTGCCGCCCAAGCACAGGGCCTCGGGTGCCTATATGTAAATACGGCCCTGGACTTTATAAACCACAATGGAGTGATGCAGGATAGAATGAAAAAATGCTTTTCTCTAATAAAGAGCATAACAAAATAAAAATTTAAAGACTGACTGGTAATTATGTCATGGTATTACTGTCTAAATCACGTTTAGTTGATTCTAAAGGTGAACTTTCCCTTTAAATTGATGTTGTGATGAGGTTTCCAAGCAGCCAATGAACGGAGAGCAAACAGATTTTCTCAAGTGCCGGCCGGTACACAGTCTATTTGATATGGGAGTTTCCCAGTGCGTCTCCTCTGGCTTCAGAGTGACCAACCAATCAACTTGCCCAACTGTCAGATGGGCTGATCCGAGCGTGAGCTGTGCAAATATTACAGCTGTAAGTTACAGAGCTCAGAGCATAGACCTCCATATCAGTGTGATCTGTCATTAGTTAAATGTAGTCAAAATAGAGCTAGAACTGGGTTTAGTGTAAAAGTAGATTTTATTAAGAACAGCTGGGTTTATGGATAATTAGCAGTTAATAATTCCCTATATATTTAGTTGCAAATTGCCCTACATTATAGCCTGGCATACAGTTGATTTTCACTTAATTAAAGGGAAACCAACAGCCACCCAATATCCTGGGGGCAGGGTTGGACTGAGTTGTCCGGGTCCACTGGGGCTGCCAGCGCAAGGGCCCCCACCATCACAGCACTCCCTCCTGATAAAGCTTAACTGTAAAGGATAAGTAAACCTTAAAGATAAGTAGTGATGCACCGAATCCATAATTTGGTTCAGGTTTCGGCCTTTTTCAGCAGGATTCAGATTCGGCCGAATCCTTCTGCCCGGCCAAACCGAATCCGAATCCTAATTTGCATATGCAAATTAGGATTCGGTTTGGTATTCGGCCGAATCTTCCGTGAAGGATTCGGGAGTTCGGCCGAATCCAAAATAGTGGATTCGGTGCATCCCTAAAAATAAGTGAATGTAAAATTAATGAAGGTGCTATTCTAAGCACTTTTGCCATGTACATTCATTTATTTTTAATTCCAGGATATTAAAGGATACATGTACTGTTAATATGAATGGATTTTGTTGGAACAGCGACACCTGCTGGTCATTTTCCCACCAGTCTGACCACCAAGTAGTCAAGGAAGAAGTTGTCAGGAGAAACAAAGATGCTGCTCTATATCCTTAATCCTTGAATATCTTGGAATTAAAGAAAATAAATAATGAATGTACGTTGCAAAAGTACTTAGAATAGCCCCCTCATCAATTTAACATTCACTTATTTTTACGTTTTCTGACTAGTCTGACCACCCAGTAGTCAAGGAAGAAGTTGTCAGGAGAAAGTTGTCTGATGTTCATCTGCTTTGGAAAAATTTGAGAAAGGTTTCTAATTTTTTTCCTAAGCAGAAGAACATCAGAGCAGTCTCTTTCTTTCTCCTGACAACTTCTCTGACTATTTGGTGGTCAGACTGATCATAAACTGACCAGCAGGTGGTGCTATTGGAACACAATTAATTCATATTCACAGTACATGTATCCTTTAATATCTTGGAATTAAAAAAAAAAAATGAATGTGCATTGCAAAAGTTCTTAGAATAGCCTCCTCATCAATTTTACATTCCCTTATTTTAAAGGTTCACTTATTTTTACAACAAGCACCACCAAGTAGTCAAGGAGGAAGTTGTCAGGAGAAAGAAAGAGGCTGATGTTCTTCTGCTTAGGAAAGATTTAAGAAAGGTTTCTAATTTTATTCCTAAGCAGAAGAACATCAGAGCAGCCTCTTTCTTTCTCCTGACAACTTCTTCCTTGACTACTTGGTGGTCAGAATGGTCAGAAAGTTACCAGCAGGTGGCGCTGTTGTAACAAAATTCATACATGTATTCTTTAGTAATATAAATAAATAATGAATGCACATTTACACATGCACATTGAATGCACGTTTACATTCACTTATTTCTAGGGATGCACCGAATCCAGGATTCGGTTCGAGCCTTTTTCAGCAGGATTTGGATTTGGCCGAATCCTTGTGCCTGGCCAAACCGAATCCGAATCCTAATTTGCATATGTAAATTAGGGCGGGTAGGGAAATCACGTGACTTTTCGACCACAAAAGAAGAATTTTTTCCACTTTCTCATTTCCTGCCCCTAATTTGCATATGCAAATTAGGATTCGGATTAGGTTCGGTTTTCAGACGAATCTTTTACCAAGGATTCTGGGATTTGGCCGAATCCCAAATAGTGGTTTCGGTGCATCCCTACTTATTTCTAAGGTTTACTTATTCTGCACATGATTTTGTGTAAGGATCAATCAAGGTGGCCAGTTTATTAGTGGTAGAAACATGTACATCTGAATCTCTCGGTAAATGTCGGCATGTTTAATAGCACAGAGGAGCTGATAAGGAAGAGAAGACAAGGAACACTGTAAACATAGACACATGGGGGCAAATTCACTAAAGGACGAAGCGCCTAACGCTAGCTTAATTCGATAGCGTAGCGCATTTTCGTTTATTCACTGATTCACTAACGGACGCTGGCGTAAATTCGCTAGTGTTACTTCGCACCCTTACACCTGGCGAATTTGCGCAACGGACGTAACTATGCAAATTCACTGACGCGCAAATTTTTCTGAACGCTACCTTTTACGCCAGACTTCCTTCACCACCTCAGACCAGGCGAAGCGCAATAGAGTAGATAGGGATTGCTTCAAAAAAAGTTAAAAATTTTTCTAAGTCCCAAAAAACACTGGCGTTTTTTCTTTTTTATGGGCTGAAAAAGATCGAAACATTTTTTGGGGCTCCCCTCCTTCCCCCCTACATTTCCTGACTCATGGCAACTTAACTATACAGTGGGCACATGTGTAGGGCAAAATAAAAGTTTTATTTGCAGTTTTGAAGGTTTCCCAGGCTTGTGTAGTGCTGCTACATATTCCTCCATTGTAACTTCAATTTGTCGCCATATGCAAATTAAGCATCGCTAGCGTAACTTCGCTTTGCTTGACGAATTAACGGTAGCGCAACTTCACAACCTTACGCTTCCCCTGAGCGCAACTTCGGATTTTAGTGAATTTTCGTAGCGCTGGCGAAAATACGCCTGGCGAAGTGCGGCAAAGCGGACGCTGGTGCAACTACGAATCTTAGTGAATTTGCCCCATGATCCTTTGCAAAAATGGAATATAATCCACAGAGGATTCCAGGCAATCGGTTACACACAGACAACCACAGCAGAAACAAAAAACCATTAACAATAGCTGCTGGTACCAGTATGACTCACTGGGCAGTTTCTAAGCATAGGAAACATATCCCATTCACTAATTCTAAAATTAGAAAGTGCCTGTGGTCCAGATAAAGGTCCAAGTATCACCAGGTGTTATATCTTATAAATAGACTATTTGTAGGTTGTTTGGATCGGCTGCTCTAGACATAATAATTCTTCTTGGGAAAGATGGAATGAGATGCAAAGGACCTGGGCCTGGGATAAGGGAACTGTGAGTCATTAAGAGAAATACTGAATATAGAAAGGTTTCTGTGCCAGGGTCAAATGTTTCCACAGCTCTGAGCTTCAAAGAAACTATTCAGGGATTCCACTCAACGTGGAGCATTAGAATTGGTGTGAGTTTCTCTCCTGAGATCAAAGAAATGTCTATTAGTGTTTTTTTAATTGGATACAGGTTGGTCTAGTATTGTAATTATTCTAATGCTCTGATTGGATACAGGTTGGTCTAGTATTGTAATTATTCTAATGCTCTGATTGGATACAGGTTGGTCTAGTATTGTAATTATTCTAATGCTCTGATTGGATACAGGTTGATCCAGCCCTGTGATCATTCTAATGCTCTGATTGGATACAGGTTGGTCTAGCCCTGTGATCATTCTAATGCTCTGATTGGATACAGGTTGGTCTAGCCCTGTGATTATTCTAATGCTCTGATTGGATACAGGTTGGTCTAGCCCTGTGATTATTCTAATGCTCTGATTGGATACAGGTTGGTCTAGCCCTGTGATCATTCTAATGCTCTGATTGGATACAGGTGGGTCTAGCCCTGTGATCATTCCAATGCTCTGATTGGATACAGGTTGGTTGAGCCCTGTGATGAGTCTAATGCTCTGATTGGATACAGGTTGGTCTAGCACTGTGATCATTTTAATGATCTGATTGGATACAGGTTGGTCTAGCCCTGTGATCATTCTAATGCTCTGATTGGATTCAAGTTGGTCTAGCCCTGTGATCATTCTAATGCTCTGATTGGATACAGGGTGGTCTAGCCCTGTGATCATTCTAATGTTCTGATTGGATACAGTTGGGTCTAGCCCTGGGATCATTCTAATGCTCTGATTGGATACAGGGTGGTCTAGCCCTGTGATTATTCTAATGATCTGATTGGATACAGGGTGGTATAGCAGTATGATGATTTTAATTCTCTGGTTAGCCACAGGATCTGGTTCTAACCCTGCCCTCCATTTTGTTCATGTTTGTGTTGCTCCCCAACTGTTTTTTATAACTGAATGTGGCTCATGGGTAAAAAAAGGTTGAGAACCCCTGACTAAGAGGGTAAAAAAATTATTTAATTTGGGATCTGTCTCCATTGGAAATCCAGTGCTTGTTGTAGTGCGCCGTTGCCATAGACACTCACTATTTTATTTTAAATCCTACTCCTGAGTTGGCCCCCCATACGCACATTATGCGAGAAAAACTTCACAGAACGCCAGAATGCAAAAAACCATAGCAGATTGCGTTCTTTTTTTTGCACTTTGCACCCTTGCCTAGGACTCAGAGACCGACTCCCTATATCTCTTCACTGCACCTGACTCAGACTCTGCAGAACTACAACAACGTGCTGGACAGTGATGGGGTTTGTAGTTCAGTTGCACAGGCAGTGGTTTCTGATCGTTAGAAGAAGGAGAGAAGATGAAGAATATAATGGAACATTTAAGCAAAGTGATGATAAGTTTCCCAGGAATGGCCATGCTGTTATATTACACTGATCTGTGTTTATTATAAATTACATAGTGATCCCCTCTGTGTTGACATTGCCAGTGAAACTCGCATTGGCTCTCATGTTTTATTGGTACCAATCTAATATACAAGCTCGTTATTTATAAGCCTTCCTTTGTAAAGACCTCACACATCTGAATGCTGAGATCCTTGTCGGCTGTCAGAGAAGCATGAGAGAGAGACCCCTTTATTACTGTGAAGTTGACATATTCTTTAATTTCACTATAGAATATACACTGTCCCCCCTCCTTTTTTTTGAATACAGGATTATTGAGTTCCGCAGGCCAATCAAATTGAAGGATGTTCAGCAAAAAATCACAGATGCCTTTGGACAAACGATGGATTTACATTATGCAAACAATGAGGTAATAAATGCCGGCCAATCACATTTCTGCAAACAAATGAAGGCAATGAAATTCTGTAGTTATCATGGACTTATGTGGAAAATACACTAAGCAATGCAGGAATGTTGTATTTTCCAGAATGCTCAGGACCTGGGGTTTTTCGGATAAGAAGATCTTTCTGTAATTTGGATACTCCATACTATGGGGTTATTTATTTAAGTCCGTCAAAAACCTGAAAATTTTGATTTTTTTTTTTACTATAAAATCTGAATTTTTAGTGGGAAAAAAACTTGCATTTTTTTAGATTTATTATCCAAAAATTCGGCATCTCAGAACTGCTGATGTTGTATATAAGTCAATAGGAGAGATCCCTAACCTATTTGGAAGTTTCTGTGGTCTGCGCTGGAATTAGCCCAAAATTTTGAAAAACATACAATTAGAGTTTTTCCCAGATTTGAATAAATCAAGACTTTTTTTAATTACTTACGGTCAAATTGTGGATTCTAATTAGGTCGTTTTTTTTTTTTTTTTAAATGAATTATCAGAAAAATTCAGATTTTGATAAATAAACCCCTTAATGTCTATTAAAAAAATATTATGAAATTAAATCCAATAGGCTGGGTTTGCCTCCAATAAGGATTAATTATATCTTAGATGGGATCAAGTACAAGCTACTGTTGTATTATGATAGAGAAAAAGGAAATCATTTTTTTACAATTTGGAATTATTTTATTAAAGGGGTGGTTCACCTAGTTTGTTATAGAAGGGCCAATTCTACACAATTTTTAATTGGTCTCCATTGTTTTTGAATGATTTGCCTTGTTCTTCTGACTATTTCCAGCTTTGAAATGGGGGTCACTGACCCCATCTAAAAAAAAACAACAAATGCTTTGTAAGGCTACAAATGTATTGTTATTGCTACATTTTATTAATCATCTTTCAGCTTGTTGGATAGTGAATTTCCGGATAATGGATCCCATACCTGTAGTTTTGTTTTTCACTTTTCACCTTGATTCTTCAGGAGGGTTAAAAAGCAATTAATCTGGGTGCCAGGGGCAGCCCCGCAGTTTGTTCATTCAGCAGTTATACCATGAATTCCTTAGCGTTGCTTCATATCTAGACTTTCAGCTGACACTCCTTTCCAGAACCATGAACAGAAGTCGGTTATGGTGTCATCATAATCTGAGATTCAGACAGAACTGAAGGCGAGCTGAATACATCTGCATTTATACACTATCCCACATGCTGCACTCACTCTCACACAACAGAAACAAACATAGAACAAACAATGGAAACATTTGGGAATGTGAATGTGATTTTGAAAGAAGTAGAATAGATGGAGAAAAGTGTTCCCTATATATTCACTATATATTGATACATGGCTGCAGTCAGTGGGCATTCCACGTGTATCTTTTGCTGATACCTCAGAGAGGGATTATAAATGCTGGAAGTGGTGTAGACGCCCCATATGTCAAGAAATGTCATTAAATGTCACTACAGTCACTGAAATCATTTGTTTCTGTCTTTGCCACTTTTGTATTCGGCCTTCTCCATGCATAGTCATTCCAAGACTAAGGAGGCTATTTATTAATGTCCGAATAACAAAAACTCAAAAAATCTAGTTTTTTTTACTATAAAATCTGAATTTTTAGTGGAAAAAAAACCTCGAATTTTTAAAGATTTATTATACCCTGAAGATGGAAAAAGTAGAAATCTGTGGCCCTGGTCTCAGCCCTTATTAGAAGGAATAAGAGAGTCAGAACAACAAATGGAGACTGGGGCCCATGGAGATACTTTACAATCAAGACTAAACATTATCTCAAGTCAGGAAAGTTTTATTTTTCATTATGTCCCCATTTGGAAACAGTTGTGTGCTCACACAGCGCCCTCTGCTGGTCTGGGGATATTTACAGGTATACAGAGCATGAAAAAACTAGTAAAAATGATGTCAAAATATTGATCTTCAAGTCAAATTTATGGGGCCTTGTATATATATTTTACAATGGCTTTGTGGCAAGTATAAAAGTTCCATGCAGCTTGCTTTGTTTTCTTCCCACCAATAATATAGTGACCATACCTCCCAATTGTCCCATTTTTTGCAGGACAGTCCCAATTTTGATAGCTCAGCCTGCAGTCCCGGATTGTTACTGAAATGTCCCGACTTTCTTTTTTGATCTCCTGCACGGAACAGCCAGAAAAAGATACAAAGTTTCTTAAACTTAATTGGCTTTTGGCAGATAGCCTAGAATACAGGTGACAGGTGCACTTAGATACATTTGTAACAATTTAAGATAAGCAAATTAACAATTGTAACAATTTAAGATAAGCAGGTCTCTTGGGGAAACTGTGACTTGCAGCTTAAAGGGCAATTCACCTTCATTAGCAAAACTGTAATAACATAAAAACCACAGAAATGTGTTCAAACGTTCATAACCTGCCACATTTTGTAAATGAATATAATAAGGGGGATGTGGTCAAAAAATGTTGCTGTGCTAAGTATGGCAAATCTTTTTGTCCCTCTTTCTATTTCCAAAATGTTGGGAGGTATGACAGACCTAAAGGAATTCACAGGTATAGAGGCTATAGTGCCCCCCATTAATTTCCCCACAATCTCTATGGACAAGGCTCAGCAGCAACACCCCTCTTTGAAACTAGTGAGCCCCGAAAGTCAGGTCAAGCTGATCATCTTTTTCTTTTTTTTTAATCTCCAGCTCCTGATCCCTCTGATGTGCCAGGAGGACATGGATAGAGCTTTGGAATACTTGGACACCTGCCCGGCTCTGAAGAGCTTGAGGATACTTGTAAAATCACCAAAGAAAATGATAGTAAGCAGAACTCCTGAGAGAGCAATGAGGGTAATTACTAGCCCTGTCATTATAAACATGCTTTGCTGTTTTTCAGGTGGGGCTTACTTTAGTCTATTACCTACTAAACAAACTCTCCCAGATGCATCAGTCCAGGGTTCTTCCAGCGAGCACCACGGAGCAATCGGCTTCTTCTTTCTTCTCGCGGGTGCACATGAGCAGTAGTGCGAAAAGCTGAACATTAAAGGAGACATATAGGATAAATGATAAAAACCCTAATTTTGTAGGCAATTGTGAGTAATATATGGTGTTGCTTTTACATAGTGCTAAAAATTATTATCTTTAAAAATAGCCCCTATATTGGAGCTCCCTATAGATGTTCTCTGGTCCCTGTTTCAAATGAAGGGTGGGCGTGTCCTAACAGTCCCTTCCAGAAGCACAGTAGGAGGGGGACAGCCAATCACAGCCCTGCAGTCACACTGCAGGCTTCAGTTCCCTATCAGGTCCTGCTAGCTGCTGATTGGTTCCTGTCCTACAGTGCCGTGAGCTGAGTGCACAGCCTGGGAATTCAGGGAGCAGGAAGTGGAAGAGAAGGGAGGGATTATTAGGGTTTTTGCAGTAATATTCAATAAATCAGCCTGAAACACTATTTTTTTCATTTATTCTAAATGCTAAATCTAAATTAGTATAATGCACTGGTACATTCTTATTTATTACACAAAATGTCTCCTTTAATGAAGAAGTCGACTATTTCGTTGTACTGCTCATTCGTCTTCCCCTGGGAAATAGAAAGTTAGAACAAGTCGGAAGACGGTCGCTCAGTGGTGTTCCCTGGAAGAACCCCCGGACCGGTGCAGTTTTCTCCTGCAAGGAGCACCGGCCAGGGGTTTCAGGTATATATATATATATATATATATATATATATATATATATATATATATATATATATATATATATATATATGTACAGGTATGTGATCCTTTACCCGGAAACCCGTTAACCAGAAAGCTCCGAATTGCGGAATGACCATCTCCCATAGACTCAATTTTATCCAAATAACCCACATTTTTTTACATGATTTTCTAGTGGACTTAAGGCAGGGGTCCCCAACCTTTTTAACCTGTGAGCCACATTCAAATGTAAAACAAGTTGGGGAGCAACACAAGCATGAAAAAGTCCCCTGGGGTGCCAAATAAGTGCTGTGGTTGGCTATTTGGTAGCCCCTATGTGGACTGGCAGCCTACAAGAGGCTCTCCCTGGCACTATACTTAATTTTTATGCAATTAAAATTAGCTTTCAAGCTTAAAATTCAAAAATAAGCACCTGCTTTGAGGACACCGAGAGCAACATCCAAGGGGTTGGAGAGCAACATGTTGCTCACAAGCTACTGGTTTGGGATCACTGACTTAAGGTATGAAGATTCAAATTACAGAAAGATCCTTTATCAGGAAACCCCCAGGTCCCGAGCATTCTGGGTAACAGGTCCCATACCTGTATATATAATCACTTGGCGTGACTTTCCTTCTCCTTTAATAGAGATGAAAGGAGACAATAGGGATCATTTCCACTAAATCATACCCCTTAGTGCTTATTAGACTTGTGCCCGGGGTCTATCTGCGTTCTGTAACTTGTGCCTAATAAATATTTCACTTGCACCTCCCTAACTTTTCACAGTTTGGAGCACAGAAGCCTGCAAACTTTTTAAAAATAGTGGAGTACCGGCACAAGCAGAATCAAAATAGGCTCTGGCATTTCAGGTACACAGAGGCCCAAACAACCCACATAGAGGCCCAAACAGCCTCCACTAGCCCACTAAATACTGACTTTCTATGGGACCTTATAGCAGCCCCTCTGACATTTGCCAGAACCCACAGATTTCCAGTCCGGGCCTGGGCACAAGCCTCAGCAGACATGGCCGACTACTCCTATTCTTTTTGCACTTGATTAATGGCTCCTAATTCAGTAATGGGAAGGACCAGCCTATTTTCGTTTCAAGTCGACTTCATTTAGTTTTGTTCATTTCATATGGATTTTTCTCTGGTGCTTTTGTTAAATGAACCATTTTTATGCTCAGCAGTATCTGCAGCCCGTGTGCTCGAAGGCCCATGATATGAGAATATCTAAGTCTATGGGAGATATTCTGGGTTCCCTGTACAAAGATGCTGGCAAGGCCCGGAAATATTCAACAGGTAAGTACCCAGATCTCTTTGTTTAATAACTAATGTAGGTGAAGGATTATGGCCATCAGAATCAGACTTGTGGTTGCTGCCCCAGGGCCCCCTGTGCCCCCCTATACCCCACTACAGAGGCTGCTGCCAACTCCCCTTACCCCCTCCCCTGACCTGACCCAGTCCGACCCCGTGTACCACTGCTCACCTGTGTATTTCAGAACCTTTCTGCTCCATACAAGTGTAAAACAATGAATTTTACTGTCTACATTTTTTTAATCACTAGGTTCCTTGCACACAGGCCGCAGTTCCCCCCCGCCCGGAAGTGTTCCTGATGAACAGCAGCAAATCGCACGGCAGGGGTCGTACACTAGTATTAATAGCGAAGGGGAATTCATTCCTGAGGTAAGGCATCTCAGACTGACGCAATGATGGAAATAGCCACCACCATCCCAAAAGGAATCTAGGGGCTCACTCTTGTCACTTATACTTGTGTATGTAACCAGGGGTATTGGAAAGGAACAGTAACACCATAAAAAGTGAAAGTGCACTGGTACAACTGCTGTGTTTGCTTCAGAAACTCTACTATAGTTTATATAAACAAGCTGCTGTGTAGCCATGGGGGCAGCCATTCAAGCACAGGATACAGAGTAGATAACAGATAAGTACTACTATAGTTTATATAAACAAGCTGCTGTGTAGCCATGGGGGCAGCCATTCAAGCACAGGATACACAGTAGATAACAGATAAGTACTACTATAGTTTATATAAACAAGCTGCTGTGTAGCCATGGGGGCAGCCATTCAAGCACAGGATACACAGTAGATAACAGATAAGTACTACTATAGTTTATATAAACAAGCTGCTGTGTAGCCATGGGGGCAGCCATTCAAGCACAGGATAAACAGTAGATAACAGATAAGTACTACTATAGTTTATATAAACAAGCTGCTGTGTAGCCATGGGGGCAGGCATTCAAGCACAGGATACACAGTAGATAACAGATAAGTACTACTATAGTTTATATAAACAAGCTGCTGTGTAGCCATGGGGGCAGCCATTCAAGTACATGACTAATCTCGACGTCAATCCCGACGACAATTCATATTCTTGCCGTCGGGAAGGCAGTTTGGGGAGATTAGTCACCCAAAGAAGAGGAGATTTGTTGCTGGCCGACTAATCTCCCCGAATCTAAGCGTTTGTCTCTGCCCTTATGTGCAAAATAATGTGGATTTAAATACACCTCTACACCTGCACATTGGTAAACAGCACAGGTATTAGTGCAAGCTACTTGTGTGTCTTGTATTAGTGCATCTATGGTGGTCACAATGGAAATAACATATCCAATGCTTTTTGTGTTCTCCAGAACTTGTTTTATTGTGTCTCTGAACTGGAAGTGAAGCATAAAAGAAAAAAAAATGGCTAAAAAATAATAAATATATATCCAGTGTGATGGGTTAGAGGTTACCATCAGCAGATAAACTTTTTGGTGATGATTCTGAATGTCAAAGCCAAATGAAGCTGAGACGTTGCAAAAGCAGCATTTGGGACCCAAAGTGCTACATTTATAATAAGTCTAATGTTCTGTTATCTGCAGGTAATTGACCCTTTCATGAGCCCTAACGAATCCCTCTCTAGCAGCTGCCAGTCACTGGATAGATCCCTGGACAGGTATGTAGAGCTTGGTCACTGCACCATGGCTTTTCTCATGTTCCACCATGTGCTTTTACTCTTATTTAAAAACCGGTTGGATACCCCAAGCTTTTAGACAGGGTTGGAAGCAGCTTACTGATCCCTGATCCTAATGACCTACCTATCTGCCTAAAACATAGACAGAATCATAGAATATCTTTTGGGTTAGCCCACAATTTTACACAGTTAAGAAATATAAAGATTCCCACATACAGGCAGATATTGGCTGCTGACTTGGCCTCATGGACCCATATATGTTTAATGCACAGAATGTTTAGTGTTAAAGGTGAACTAAACCCTAAAAATGCCATATTTTATATAGTGAACTTATTTCACCAGCCTAAAGTTTGAGCTTGTCAATAGCAGCAATGATCCAGGACTTCAGACTTGTCACAGGGGGTCACCATCTTGGAAAGTGTCTGTGACACTCACATGCTCAGTGGGCTCTGATTGGCTGTTGAGAAGCTAAGCTTAGGGCTCGTCACTAATTATCCAGCAGAAAATGAGCTTCCCTGGCTGTAATATAAGCTGATGCTACAGGTTTGCTGATTATTAAATTCTGATGCTAATTGCACTGGTTTCTGTGCTGCCATGTAGTAATTATGTGTATTAATTACTAATCAGCCTTATATTGTGACATTTCTATACTATGTGTACTGTATATTGTGAGTGGGTCCCTAAGCTCAGTAAGTGACGGCAGCACAGAGCATGTGCAGTGAATCAGCAGAAAAGAAGATGGGGAGCTACAGGGGCATCTTTGGAGACACAGATCTTTACTGCTAAAGGGCTGTGGTTGCCTTGGGCTGGTATAGAACCAATAAACATTTTGTGCAGCATTTTGTGACCTGCTTTTTTGTTAAGAGTTAGTTCTCTTTTAACCCATTGTCTGATTTTGCCTTTCAGCCCTGCTTTTTCCACTCCAGTCCCAAGAGGAAAAGGCCAGCTGAATGACAGTTTGGAGTGTTTAGGTAAAAGACTTGATACAGTGCTTCAGATGAACATAAAAGGGAACTGTATACAATCAGGATTGTAGCATCTATGAATGTCTGTCTCAGCATGTCCATAGAGAAGTTACTATTGGAAATAATTCTCATAGTAAGTCTATTTTGTCCTTCAAATGGACACAAAATCACTCTTGTGTATTCAGAACCTCAAGAGATAGTTGTTATTCCTCACAAAAACTGGATTTTGTGACATACAGTATTTGTACAGCTGCAAGGCTTGGGATAGCCATCTCTAGCTCAGCATCTTCAATGAGCCGGCAGCATACAACTCTTGGGTCTTGATTAGGTTCCGGCATGAAAGAGAAGCTCACTTTTGAAGCTGATGTAAGCAGGTCTTCATTATATTGACTACATCGATGTTATTTTCTAGAGTTTGAAATTCCGTTCTACGAGAGGTTTGGAAAAGGAGGAACCTTTCCCCGGCAATATCACTTTTCCCGAAAAGACTACAACGATGGTGAGATGTTGCAGAGGCTGTTGGTTGAGGCACTTGAGCATGTGGTTCTCTTGACTGAACACTTTTTTCAACTTTTTTTAGATTGTTTCCCAGAAATAAAGACTTTTTTCAATTACTTTCCATTATTTATTTTTTACTGTTTTTCCAAAATCCAAGTTTAAAGTTGAATGTTCGTGTCTCTGGTGTTTGAGTCTGGCAGCTCAGTAATTCAAGGGGCAGATTCTGAACTGTTACAATTTTGCAACATTTAGGGGCAGATTTATCAAGGGTCAAATTTCGAAGTAGAAAAAGCTTAAAAATTCAAATGGAATACTTTGACCTCGAATATCGAAGTTGAAGTTTTTTACATCGAATTTCGCCATTTGCAGTCGAAGTAAAATCGTTCGATCGAACGATGAAATCCTTTGAATCGAACGATTTGAAGGATTTCGTCCATCGATCAAACGATTTTTCTTCGACTTAAAAAAACGTAGAAAAATGCTCTAGAAGGTCCCCATAGGCTAACATAGCACTTCGGCAGGTTTAATTTGGCGAAGTATTGAAGTTGAAGTTTTTTAAAGAGACAGTACTTCGATTATTGAATGGTCGAATAGTCCAAGTATTTTTACTTCGAATTGAAGTCGAAGTCATAGCAGCCTATTCGATGGTCGAAGTATCCCAAAAATTACTTTTTTTTTACTTCGAAAATTTCCTCGAATTCACTTCGACCCTTGATAAATCTGCCCCTACGTTGATCCATTTCTCAGCAGCATCTCTGGAGTATTAGCAACTATTGTATCAAGTCTAACAGCTGCCTGTAATGAAACCCAGAGATTCTGCTCAGCAGGGACAAAGATAAGAAATGTATCAACTAAATGTATCAATATAGAACAGTTTACAGGGTCGGCGACCCCCCCTCCCAGGGCTGCTTTAGAAGGTGATAAATTACACTTTACACCTCAATATTAGAAAAACGGTCACACATAGAAAATAGAAAGTCATTGGAAAAAGTCATTATTTCTGGTGATCTATCTGAAAAAAACTATTTGTTTGAAGGTGAACCATCCCTTTAATAAACTTTCCCATCAATGCAATAGTGCATCATGAACATGGACATCAGCTGGGTGTTGGCCACAATAACCTACAGTTGAGTTGTTCTGCCCTCTCACAGAATCTCTTGGGCATGGAGTGCTGATTTTCAGGGGTCAGGAAAAATAAAGCAACAGTTGTGTGAAATTGGCTGGCTTTTATTAGGAACAAAATCAACGCTTCTGCTCTCTTGCTTCACATAAGAATTAGCAGTCCCAGTTCAACACCCACATTGGTGTACACAGTAACACAAATTTCTAGCACTTAAAGGGCATGTAAAGGTAAAAAAACAAAATCCCATTTTTACTTTCTTTATTGAAAAAGAAACCTTTCTCCAATATACTTTAATTAAAAAATGTGTACTGTTTTTATAAGAAACCTGACTGAATGCAGTGAAATTCTCCCTTCATTTACTGCTGTGGATAGGAATTGTCAGACGGTCCCTAACTGCTCTGCAGGGAAACAATCATACTTATGGACAGCAGGGGGAGCCCCAGTCTTACTTCCCAGCCATGCAGAACTCAAGCAGCTTTGTTTGTTTCCCTGTATAGCAGTCGGCGACTGTGTAGAGATTTGTATTGGATTTTATTTTGGCTTTAAGTCCCCTTTACTGTTTCCAACTCCAGCTGCAGGGACAAAGATCATGGAGCCAGATTTAAACAGATAGACTGGGATTCGATTTGGAGGATTATTTGGCTGCAGCTACTGGTTCTGCAGAGTTGGAGAAAGTTTGAATTAAACAATACAAAAACTATAAAATCCACATTAGATTACATGACAACACAGGACCCAGTGCAGTCTGTATATTCTGATTATTAATCAGTCTTGTTGTATCGGCTTCTGGTAGATATTATTTGACTTGTGCTGTTTTGATCATTTATGATGATCCCTAAGCAGCCCAGACCACACTGAGCATGTGCACAGTCTTGGTCTTGCAAAGATGTATAACAAAGTTACAAGATGGTGACCCCCTGTGGCCAACTTTGAAAGCATAAATCATTTCTTTAATTAGGCTTGTGGTGCAGTATGTCATGTTTATGTTTAGTATACAAAAAACTGCATTTATAGCATTATTCTATTTTAGACTTTACTTGCCCTTTAAAGCCTTGGATGTACACAAGTCCCAGAATCCTCAGTTAGACTCACGCAGTCTCTTGGGAGGGTTTTCCTCTTCCTCTCTCCACTCCTTTGGAGCTTTCTCCAACACTTCTCCAAGCTCATAAGGGAAACACAGTCTCTTTCCCAGCTACACACACACCTTCCTGAACATGGAGGTGTCTATTCGGAGCACTGAGGTGCAGTCCCACTTTTTAACTACCTCTAGCTGGGCAGCTGCAAACACTCAATGGAGCAAGGAATGGAAGGCCCACCCTGCTTTCCTCCATTCACTCCAGGGACCCATTATCCAGCTTTTCCTGAGCCACAACACAAATACAGCCACAATTGCTGCAACACTACACATATTTCCCTGGAGTTCTCTATTCACCAGTCTAATACTTGTGCAATATACACATAATTGTGGTCATTTTAAACACATCTCTTCCAATATGTGGAGTCATGTATGAGCAAGGCAAGAGTAGGGAGCAGCTACTGTATTTTAATGCATTTCCTTGTGGTATCGTTCAGGTCGGAGAACCTTCCCTAGAAGTTACATCCCACAAGAGAACATTTTCCCACTCGGCACCAACCACAGAACAAGAAGTGTGAACGGGGAGAGCGGGTTAGTCACTATGTCCTGCGATGAGCAAAGGAAGAAGCGGTGGAATAGCTCGGAACATAACTTACCTTTCTTCAGTTCTACATCCCAGGAACAGAAGAACAAGTGTAAGTGTATCGCTACACTGGGATTCTCCTCTCTATCCCGTGTTTTAAATCTGTACTGAGTGCAAAGAATTCACATTCTTTCCACCTCACCAAGTCAACCATTTACAGTTTGTGGGATGCCATTTGTTTCTGGTCCAGTTTTTGATGTATGCCAAGAACATGCTTTGACTTGCTTATACTGGATTAAAGAGAGCACATACACGGGGGCATTAAAGGAATTGTTGAGTATAAAAATAAAAACGGAGTAAGTAAATAGGCTGTGCAAAATAAAAAATGTTTCTAATATAGTTAGTTAGCCAAAAATGTAATAGAGTGTAGTGAGTGGATGTGTAACATAATAGCCAGAACATTACTTCCTGTTTTTCAGCTCTATTGGTTTCCCCTGATTGGTTACCAGGCAGTAACCAATCATTGACTTGAGGGGCAGCACATAGGTCATAACTGTTGCTTTTCAATCTGAGCTGAATGCTGAGGATCAATTGCAAACTCATTGAACACTTATGTCCCATGTGGGCCCCCTTCAAGTCGCTGAAAAGCAGGAAGTAGTGTTCTGGCTATTATGTTACACCTCCAATCACTCCAGCCTTTATACATTACATTTTTGGCTAACTATATTAGATCCATTTTTTATTTTGCACAGCCTATCTATTTACCTAGTTTTTATTTTTATACTGAATTGTTCCTTTAAAGCTAGGGGTACCCCTTTTCAAACCAAAGGACAGGCAGAGCAATGCTATTATGCTAGGCCTAAAAGCATCTCCAGCTATTGAGTTGGCATTTAGCTTCCACATTCTATATTAATAAATTGCAGCACTAATAATAACACTTCATTTTAGTCATTTTCCTAAGATGACTCAGGCTATGGAAGAGTAGGAGAGGGAGGGTATTGCATCTTTTAAGCAAACTTTCCTTACAGCTCCTCAGGCACCTGAAAACTGGAGACTGGGGAAGCTTCTTGGCAGAGGAGCATTTGGGGAGGTCTATCTCTGCTACGATGTGGACACAGGGAGAGAATTAGCTGTAAAGCAGGTCCCCTTTGACCCAGACAGTCAAGAAACCAGCAAAGTGAGTATGCTGCATGTTCAAATTTTGTACCAAGTACATTGTATTCCTGGGAGCCAGTCGATCAGATCATAATGATTTTGTCCACAGTGTAGTGGATTAGCTGTCATATATTGGTGTTCAAGGGGTTTTGTCTTTGTTTTGTGCACCTCTGTGTTTGTTCAGACTAATCTGTTGTCAAGCACTCTACCTCTAATCTTGGCTGGTGAAGAACAAGATGATGATCTGTGACTCTAGAGGGCAGATTTACTAAGGTTCAAATGTCAACTTCTAATTTTTTATTTTTTTGGTCAAAACTCACAAATTCGAATTTAAAGCCACCAACTCAAATTTGAATTTGAGAGATTGAGATTGAGAGATTTATCCTGGAAACAGTTCTAGTTGATCTCTTCTCCACCTAAAACTTGCCGAGTTCATGTAGAAGTCAATGGCAGAGGTCCCTTAAACTATTTGAAGATGTTAATAGTAGTGAGAAACCAAGTTTCATTCGAAAATGACTCCGATGAGAGAAAAAAAATGTTGCACTTCAAAAAAGGTTGACGCACACAAGTCAAGTTTTTTTTTATTTTCGGAGGAAAACTCGATTCAAATTCAGTTCGAATTTTCTAGCCAGGACTATTCGATCGAATTTTAGACGTTTGAATTTTTTCATCAATAACATACCATTTGAATTGTGAATAAAATCTAATTTATCACAATTTAAAGCAATTCACATTACTCTAAAATGCACCTTTGATAAATAACCCCCAAGAATCCTCACATTAAACGTACATAGAGGGTACTAGAAAAATCACTCTGATTCTATTTGAAATTTGTTGGGATGCACCGAATCCACTATTTTGGATTTGGCCGAATCACCGAATCCATCTTGGAAGATTCGGCCGAATACCGAACCGAATACATATGCAAATTAGGGGTGGGAAAGGAAAAAGTGGAAAAGAATTGGTTTGCTTCCTTGTTTTATAACAAACTCGCGTGAAATCCCGCCCTCCCCACAATTTGCATATGCAAATTAGGATTCAGATTCGGTTCGGCCAGGCAGAAGGATTCGGCCAAATCCTGCTGAAAAAGGCAGAATCTTGGCCGATTCCCGAATCGAATCCTGGAGTCGGTGCATCCCTAGAAATTGTTTTTTTTTAATTCATACAATGTTAAACCTGATTCTGCCTACAGGAGGTGAACGCGTTGGAATGTGAGATTCAGCTGCTAAAACTTCACCGGCATGAAAGGATAGTTCAGTATTATGGCTGCCTGCGGGATCCAACGGAGAAAAAACTGTCCATCTTTGTGGAATATATGCCAGGGGTTAGTAGGAAATGTTGAATGCCTGTACAGACTACTGGGGGTATTGTGCTCGTTAAAGGGGTTGTTTACCGTTAAAGGAGAAGGAAAGGCATATTTAATTGGGGGTGCCAAAAGTTAGGCACCCAAAAGAAAGAAGAAGCCGGTTGCTCCATGGTGCTCACTTGAGGAACCCTGTGCAGTTTTCTGCTGATAGGAGCACCGGCCCCAGGTGTCTGGTAATTCAATACAATCACTTGGGGGTGCCTAACCTTTCGCACCCCCAAGTAGAGAGCCCCTTTCCTTCTCCTTTGTTCCCCTTTAAATTAACTGCTAGTATGATGTAGAGAGTGATTTTCTGAGACAATTTGCAATTGGGTTTCATTTTTTATTATTTGTGGTTTTTGAGTTATTTAGCTTTTTTTATTCAGCAGCTCTTCAGTTTGTAATTTCAGCCATCTGGTTGCTGGATTATTAAGACTATTCTAAGCACTTTTGCAATGTACATTCATTTTTTATATTTTTTTTAATTCCAAGATATTAAAGGATACATGTACTATTAATATGAATGAATTTTGTTACAACAGCGCCACCTGCTGGTCATTTTCTGACCAGTCTGACCACCAAGTAGTCAAGGAAGTTGTCAGGAGAAAGAAAGAGGCTGCTCTGATGTTCTTCTGCTTAGGAAAGATTTGAGAAAGGTTTCTATTTTTTTTCCTAAGCAGAAGAACATCAGATCAGCCTCTCTCTTTCTCCTGACAACTTCTTCCTTGACTACTTGCTGGTCAGAATAGTCAGAAAATGATCAGCAGGTGGCGCTGTTGTAACAAAATTCATTCATATTAACAGTACATGTATCCCTTAATATCTTGGAATTAAAAAATAAACAATTGTACATTGCAAAAGTGTTTCGAATAGCCCCCTCTTCAATTTTACATTCACTTATTTTTAATATTTACATATCTTTTAAGTATGTAAGTGTGAGTCAGCTGCTGAATGATGAAACATTGCAGTTTTGTTTTCTATACTAAGTGCGGATCATGCTGCATTATGGATACTGAGTTACTTTATGAAGGAGTCTGCCTTAGTATAAATCTCTGTCAAACAGATTCATGGGAAATATACTTTCTTATAAGCAGGCTTTCTCTTCAGTGTATCTTCCAGGTAAAATACTGATTATGACAGATTCTAAACAATGGCAGCATTGGCTGCTGACATTTCAAAGAAATGCTGTTGGAACTAGGGATGCACCGAATCCATTTGGGATTCGGCCGAATCCTTGGTGAAAGATTCGGCCGAATACCAAACCAAATCCTAATTTGCATATGCAAATTAGGGGCAGGAAAGGAAAAAGTGGAAAAATTCTTCTTTTGTGGTTGAAAAGTCACATGATTTCCCTACCTGCCCCTAATTTACATATGCAAATTAGGATTTGGCTTCTGTTTGGCCAGGCACAAGGATTCGGCTGAATCCTGCTGAAAAAAGACGAATCTCGAACCAAATCCTGGATTCGGTGCATCCCTAGTCGGAACAGATCACTGTCCAGCAAATGGGGATCCCCCACCACCTCCTGCAGATCTGTAGGCCAAATAAAGGCAAAACTGTCATCTGAATCTCTACACAACCGAGCGTGTGAACGATGCATGCACAAGATATAACAATATATACAGTATACGTACTGCGCAAGCTGTGAATTAGACATATTTTCCCTATTCCCATTTAGGGTTCTATTAAAGACCAATTGAAAGCCTACGGCGCACTGACGGAAAATGTCACCCGGCGGTACACGAGACAGATACTGCAGGGCGTGTCCTACTTGCACGGCAATATGATTGTACATAGAGACATTAAAGGTGGGTGTCAGACATTCTCCAGTTTCAATTTTCCCTTCCTTTCAAATAACTCTGACCTCTGTCTCCTTAAAGGGGTTGTTCACTAATTAACTGTTAGTATGATGTAGAGAGTGATTTTTTGAGACAATTTGCAATTGGTTTTCATTTTCTATTATTTGTGGTTTCTGCGTTATTTAGCTTTTTATTCAGCAGCTCTCCAGTTTGCAGTTTCAGCAGTCGGGTTGCTAGGGTCCAAATTACCCTAGCAACCATGCATTGATTTGAATAAGAGACTGGAATATGAATAGGAGAGGCCTGAATAGATGAGTAATGAGTAGCATTAACAATAAATATATAGCTTTACAGAGCATTTGTTTTTAGATGGGGTCAGGGACCCCCTACTGTATTTGAAAGCTGGAAAGATTCAGAAGAAGGCAAATAATTCAAAAACAATAACAAATAAACAATGAAGACCAATTGAAAAGTTGCTTAGAACTGGCCATTCTATAACATACTAAAAGTTAATGTGAAGGTGAACAACCCCTTTAATAGAAAGATAAGTAAATCATTTTGTAGCCTCACAGAGCAGTTGTTTGTTTGCTGCTGGCAATGTTGGACTGGGGTTCCGGGGCCCACCGGGTGACCCCCCAAACCCCCTGGTTCCGTGAGGTCCCCAGCCCTAGTCACATCCCCCCTTCCCAGCAGCCCCACTTTTCTTCCTGCAAGATGTGTTTCTGTAAACGCAAACTCTATTTTCCCTTGATGTGGGATCCCTTATCCAGCAACCTGTGATTCTGAAAGCTCTGAATTACAGGAAGGCCGTCTCCCATAGTCTCCATTTTAAGCAAATAATTCTATTTTTTTTTCTCTGTTACAATAAAACAGTACCATGTACTTGATGGTAACGTAAATGCACAAAGTTATATTGGTGGCAACACTATTGGGTTTATTTAATGTTTACATTATTTTTAGCAGACTTATGGTATGGAGATCCAAATTATGGAAAAACCCTTTATCCATATATCCCTGGGTCCCAAGCCTAATAGATCCTATACCTGTATTTGATTATGTTTTCCTTGGTTTGCTAAAGTATAAGCAAAGGGACCACAGAAGCCTGAAAAGACCCTTCAAGATACTTGAAGTGGAGACAAACATATCTGTTTGAAATGCTACCGAATTTTTAATTGAACCCGTTTAGCAATTACTGTCGCTCGCTACTGTTAAACATTTATGGAGTTACTTAAATTTGTCTGAACTTTCTGAAAACGACTCCAACCAAATCTACACTGATTTTTCCCCTTGTTTATCAATATTTTTTCCTGAAAACTTCTTGTTTGAGAAAAAACTTGATAAAATCACGAAAAAATCCAAATACCGCAACTTTTTCAATTTGAAGCCTCAGTACCGCAACTTCTTCGGATTTGACACCCAAATACCGCAACTTTTTTGTAAAACCAGCGCAAATCAGGATATCTTCTGGACATCTGCCGTTGACTTCTACAGAAACTCGGCAGGTCTGAGTTGGAGTACTTTTTTATTTGGACTTTTAACATCGTCAGGGATTAATAAATCCCAAACAGTTTTAGTTTTTTCCCACGAAAGAATGCAGTTTTTCCCCTTTAAAAGGCCAATGAGAAAAAATCGGACTTTAATAAATAACCCCCTAATTGTCATAAATTTAATATGGGGGTATAGAAAGGAATTTCTGAGATTAGAGGGGTTATTTATTAAAGTCTGATTTATATCATTGGCCTTTTAAAGGGGAAAAACACCATTTTATCATAGAAATAAAATAAAGATTTTTGTGATTTATTAAACCCCCGAGGGTATTATAAGTCCAAATAAAAAAGTACTCCAACTCAGACCTGCCGCGTTCCTGTAGAAGTTAATGGGAGTTGTCCAGAAGATATCCTGATCTGTGCTGCGTTTCCGAAATAGTCGGAGTAATCTGGTGTTTGCATTTTTTCACAATTTTATTCAGTGTTTTCTCGCACAAGAAATTTTTGGGAAAATGTATTGATAAATAAGGGGGAAAAAAATCCATGCAGATTTGGTCGTAGTGAGAATTTATTGGATTTTGATAAATAACCCCCTAGGTGTTAATGTGTGATTTTTAGTGTAGTGATTCGACAATAGCAGCTTTGGGCTGTACCAAACAGATAATAAAAAAGAAATGGCAGGAACACATCAGGCTCCGGCAGAGAGGACAGCACGGGAAGTCTGGACTTGTTAGATAAAATATTGGCTTTGTGAGCTGCTTAATTGTGGCTCGTTGCCTGGCTATTTCCGAGATATACTAAATGTCCTCTCAGCATAACAAAGGAAAGAGACTGGATTATCGTCCCTCTCAGATTACACTAGAAAAACCTCCGTGTCTGCTGTGTGCAGGTGCCAACATTCTGAGAGACTCCGCTGGGAACGTCAAACTCGGAGACTTCGGGGCCAGCAAACGTATCCAAACCATCTGCATGTCTGGGACCGGCATTAAGTCTGTAACTGGGACTCCATACTGGATGAGTCCTGAGGTGATCAGCGGAGAGGGATACGGGAGGAAAGCGGATGTGTGGTAAGGACTCTTCCCAGTAGGGATGCTTCCCGCCAAAAATCAAGCCACTGTGAAATAGTAAATGTATTGATAAAATGTTCCTCTTTTACACCCACAGGAGCGTGGCGTGCACGGTGGTGGAGATGCTGACAGAAAAACCTCCTTGGTCAGAGTACGAAGCCATGGCGGCCATCTTTAAAATTGCCACTCAGCCCACCAAGCCCCGCCTCCCGGATAGTATTTCTAACGCCTGCAGGGACTTCATGAAACAAGTATTTGTGGAAGAGAAACGGAGGCCGACGGCGGAAGAACTGTTAAGGCATCTGTTTGTCATCCATAGCCTCTAAGTTCTCTCAATGCCAAAAAAAACAAAACAGAGATGGTGTGAGTGTTTCTATGGAGAACAAAAGGCGTCTTCCTACTGGGGGGTGTTCCTGAGGTAGAGGTAGAGTTTAGCTGGTGGTGAATGTGTAAATCAGCTGCGGAACCACCGAACTGTGTGAAGAGGGAGAGTTCTGGTGGTGAATGTTCCTTGTTTATATGGAATGGATGTGAGTGGATGCCGAGCCACCTGACAGTTTGACTTATAAAGGATGTGCCAGGATGTTTTAACCTACAAGGATCACCTGTCCGAGTTGCTACATGTTCCTGACGGCTGTTCCTATCAGCTGAATCAGACTGCAAGAGGAAAATAGAACAACAATTTTAATATAGGAGTGATGGTGTCTTCCCTTTGCTGCAGCGCACTATGCCACACACTGTTCTACACACTTCCCCCAGCCGACACAAATAACAGTGTTAAACTTACTCACATCTGGGCTGCGGGGCCCACTAGGGCCCGGGCGGCAGTTGACATTGGACCACAGGGCAGTTGACATTGAAATTAACAGAGAAAGAATGTCTTGTTTGGTTACGGTTGCCGGTATCTTTGTCTGATTTGCACTCCAATTAGTTTGGTCATCCGCAAATTATTGAATCATTTGGCTTGAGCCCCAATTATCTTATCATACAGTGATCCATGAAAACCTGTCTGGAAAGGACGGCATCTACACCACCAGTGGCTTACCATGCCCTACCAACCCACAGCTTGATTTCTTCTTACCAGCCTACCGAGCCATCTAGAGTCTCCATGTCCCTGGCAGGTCTGGATGCAGTCGGACCCGTGGTACTTATGTCAGCAAACACAACAATATGATCCTTGTCCAGCAGGATCTTCTAAACTGCCCAATAGACATTTGGCCAAAAATTGGTAAGGCAAGCCGTATACATGGGTCAACAAGCTTCTGACTGAATCTGTAAGGGCCGAATGTGCCGCTTTTATCGGCTCATGTATGGCTACCTTAAGACAGCCCATTGGCGTAACTTTAGAGGAAGCCAACCCCGCAGATACAGTGGGTCCCTGGGAAAAGGGGAGCCTGAAAAGTCTAAATCCTATATAGCCTTCAAGAACCCCTACCCTTCCCTTCCCCAGCCGCTTTCTTACCTGTAGCGGGAAGCAGATCGGGGAGGATAGTGGGCGGACTCTGGTCAGGGGTGGGCGGATTCTGGGTGGAAACAGGGAGAGGGCGGAGACAGGAAGCAGGCAGGAGGATGGGGATCAGGGTGTGCTGGGCCCCTCTGAAGATTTTTTAGCGGGGGGCCCAGCACACTCTATTTATGCCACTGAGACAGCCTGCCACTGGCCTTCCTTATTTATTGTTTGTGGTTTTTTTCTTTAAAGGAAAGGCAAAAATTTCAGTAAAAAAAAAAAACCTAAATAAGCGAGACAAACCTTGCTGTATAATATGACTCTGTGAACATCCTATTTAAAGTTAATTTCTAGGTGAACTGCCACTTTATCTAAGTTTCTGTAGTCTTCTGGATCACTGCACCTTACAATAGGCCCACTATATATATATATATATATCTGTTTATAACAGAACAAGAAATAAAGTGCACTATGTGTTATAGGCCATGTTTTGTACTCACGGTGTATACATTTAAATTTAACTGCACTGACCACTGCTTGCACCTGATTTGTCAAAATGCCCATTTGAAAAATAAGGCACAGGTTGTTCCACTGTTAAATTACACGTATAGGCTCTTGCACTTGCACTGTGTACCGTAAACATCAAAGCAGGTGCAAGTGGCAGTTTGGCACGTAAGATCATTAAAAGGAGAACTAAAGTCTAACTAAAGAAGTAGCTAGAAATGTTGTACATTATGTTTTGTGATTCTGTATTAGCCCAAGGCAACCACAGCCGTTTAGCAGTAAAGATCTGTGTCTCCAAAGATGCCCCAGTAGCTCCCCATCTTCTTTTCTGCTGATTCACTGCACATGCTCTGTGCTGCTGTCACTTACTGAGCTTAGGGAGCCACTCACAATATACAGTAAATATAGAATAGAAATGTCACAATATAAGGCTGATTAGTAATTAATACAGATAATTACTACATGGCAGCACCGAAACCAGTGCAATTAGCATCAGAATTTAATAATCAGCAAACCTGTAGCATCAGCTTATATTACAGGCCAAACTTCAGTTTCTACTTAGTGTAGCTTAGCTTATCAACAGCTGCTTAAAGCATAAGTAAACCTTTTAAATCAGTGAATGTAAAACTGATGAGGTTGCTATTTTAAGCCCGTTTGCAATGTACATTCATTATTTATTTTTTTGAATTCCAAGATATTAAAGATTTTCCTGATATGCCCACCAATTCATGTTAAACTTAAGGTGGCCATACACGATACTCGCCAAACGAGTGGATATTTCCCTGAATGCCCACCAACGGCAGGGAAAAATTGAACCTGCCCAATCGATATCTGCCCGATTTTCAATCAATCGAATCCCCTGAGACGCACCAAGTAGTCAAGGAAGCTGAAAGAAAGAGGCTGCTCTGATGTTCTTCTACTTGGGGGTCAGAATGGTCAGAAACTGACCAGCAAGTGGCGCTGTTGTAACACAATTCATTCATATTAACAGTACATGTATCCTTTAATATCTTGGAATAAAAATCAATAAATAATGAATGTACATTGCAAAAGTGTTTAGAATAGCCCCCTCATCAATTTTATGCTTATTTTTAAGGTTTCCATATCCTTTAAAGCTTTTTTGTCCTCTTCACAAATTGGAATTGCACAAAATCATATATAGTGTCCCTTTAGTATGCTGTTTAAAGAATTGAGATGGTCTGAATCTTGAATTTCTGGGTAATTTAGCACATGAGCAAAACATTTTTATTTTTTTCTACACTCTGAAACACTGGACAAAACCAAAATATTGATGAAATTACAAAAATACTTTTTCAACAGATTAGACCAAACTATAGCACTTGTAAAACCCAATAATAATACTGCAAAAGATGCAGTATTATAGTATTTAAAGGGAGACGGTGCTTTGATAATATTTATCATTTATTCTTTCTTTAAATAAATAAATGAGGGTATAGTTCATTTTACCGAGTTCTGCATATTTATATTGATCTATGAGTGTGGGCTGCTGTATTGCTTTCCCTCGCAGTGGATCTAAATAAAGGTCTTGTAGAGATCCACACAAAATGCCTCAGTCAAGGTAAGAAATATTGCAGCTATACATGGATAGTTGTAGGTTAATTAGGAACTATTATTCACATAATACGATAATTGCAATGAAGGATGTAACCCGAGGAATTATTTGATATAAAAAAAAAACAGTTGTATCTAAAATAATTACTTGGGGTTACACAGAAACATGGGCAAATGTTCACCCCAGTACAGCAGCCAATGGCAAATAAAGAAATTGCTTTCATTATTCTAACTGCACTAGAACAGCGATAGCCAACTGCTGATTGGCTGGCCCAGAGCACACTCATGTTACGTAGCCCCCAAACTACTATAGGATGGGTATTAAATAATGGTGATCAGTGAACTCAGATCTGAGTGAGACCCATGTTTATACATTATAGACATTTATACTGATGGCCAAAGTGCATTGTTATATTTTTGCCTTATTCTGGAGGTGATTTAAGGGCACTTGTTGCTATTTATACGTTCTTAGACTTTTTCTAAGGTTCTGTGTAGGGGAGTGGCAAACACTCTATGCACTCATATAGAAAATGTGGAACGTTTATTGTACATTCATATTAATAGAGCAATGAAGCATAAACTCTATATTGTAAATCCATGTCCGGGACCATACATTTTATGCCTATATTTTTTATTAATTTGTATACTTTGTAATCTTAATTTTTTAAAATAAAATTAATATGTAAATTGTGCCAAAGGGACTCAATTACTTCCTTTTTTTTATTCATTTCCTTATGTAACCATAAGGGTTGGTATTTACAATATCTCTCAAAACAGGCTGAGAAAAATCAAAGTTGTCCTGGCTATGCAGAGTTCTTTTTATGAATCAAGTTTGGTGGCATATCTCACTCTCTTTGTGGCTTATTAACGCAGAAAGATGGGTTATGTGCTACAGGTCTTGGGGTTTACAGGAGAGGAAATAATCATTCACTTGAAATCTTCTCTGAGTCCCATTGTACAGTGTTTTCAATGTTGCTGTGCTCAGGTTTGCCATAGGCAGATCATTTCCTTAACATCTCTTTAGAAAGTACTGACAGTCTGATAAGGTACCAAAAGGCCAGACCAGAGGTAAATAGTTAGGGACCACCATATGGGTTTTACCTTGACATCGTATGATGGCTTATCAATCTTATGATCATAATTTTGTAACTAAAAAAACCCTGTCTTTGTAAATACATGCATCTGCATAGATTTCTGAAATGACAATGGACCAGGGAATGTGCATTGATAAATCTCTCTTCTGTTTCTCTATGTCTGTAGTTAATTTGGCCAGATCAGTAGCACTTCCATTGTTTTGTAGTATATTTTTATTTAGCCATGGAGTGCTACCACAACCTTTCCTTGTTACAGATATATAGAAACATTGGGGTGTCACCCTGCTATAGTTCCAGGGGTACCCAGGGCACAAATAAGCACTCACCCCAAATATCCCCCTAACTGGCCTTCAGACTGGTCCCCATTAGCTCATAACAAGGTTACAGATATATAGAAACATTGGGGTAACAGTCACCCTGCTATAGTTCCAGGGGTACCCAGGGGACAAATAATCACTCACCCCAAATCTCCCCCTAACTGGCCTTCAGACTGGGCCCCTTAGCTCATAACAAGGTTACAGATATATAGAAACATTGGGGTAACAGTCACCCTGCTATAGTTCCAGGGGTATCCAGGGCACAAATAAACACTCACCCCAAATCTCCCCCTAACTGACCTTCAGATTGGGCCCCTTAGCTTGTAACAAGGTTACAGATATATAGAAACATTGGGGTAACAGTCACCCTGCTATAGTTCCAGGGGTACCCAGGGCACAAATAATCACTCACCCCAAATCTCCCCCTAACTGACCTTCAGACTGGGCCCCTTAGCTCATAACAAGATTACAGATATATAGAAACATTGGGGTAACAGTCACCCTGCTATAGTTCCAGGGGTACCCAGGGCACAAATAAGCACTCACCCCAAATCTCCCCCTAACTGGCCTTCAGACTGGGCCCCCTTAGCTCATAACAAGGTTACAGATATATAGAAACATTGGGGTAACAGTCACCCTGCTATAGTTCCAGGGGTATCCAGGGCACAAATAAACACTCACCCCAAATCTCCCCCTAACTGACCTTCAGGCTGGGTCCCCTTAGCTCATAACAAGGTTACAGCTATATAGAAACATTGGGGTAACAGTCACCCTGCTATAGTTCCAGGGGTACCCAGGGCACAAATAAACACTCACCCCAAATCTCCCCCTAACTGACCTTCAGGCTGGGTCCCCTTAGCTCATTACAAGGTTACAGCTATATAGAAACATTGGGGTAACAGTCACCCTGCTATAGTTCCAGGGGTACCCAGGGCACAAATAAACAGTCACCCCAAATCTCCCCCTAACTGACCTTCAGGCTGGGTCCCCTTAGCTCATAACAAGGTTACAGCTATATAGAAACATTGGGGTAACAGTCACCCTGCTATAGTTCCAGGGGTATCCAGGGCACAAATAAACACTCACCCCAAATCTCCCCCTAACTGGTCTTCAGGCTGGGCCCCTTAGCTCATAACAAGGTTACAGATACAGTATATAGAAACATTGGGGTAACAGTCACCCTGCTATAGTTCCAGGCAGGACCGCCATCAGAAATCGCAGGGCCCCATACGACAAAATTTCCTGGGCCCCCTGGGCTGCACCCACCACAAACCCCACCTACAGGTCCGCCCTGCCCACCCCACAGGTCCGCCCCCCACCGCACAGTAGGAAAAAAAAAAATATTGGTGGCTAGGGTTCCTGCATGTTAATGAAAAGATATTGGTGGTCAGGCCCCCCCATGAAAAATATTGGTGGCTAGGACCCCACATGAGAAAAAAAAATTGGTGGCCAGGGCCCCCCCTCCACATTATGAGAAAATTGGTGGCAAGGGCCCCTTAAACGTCCATGCCTTCCCGAAGTCAGCAGCTCTCAGAAAGATGGGGGGCCCGGCTAATCAAGTAAGTGTGGTGTGGCCGGGGCCCTTGGGGCCCCCTACAACTCTCCCCCCTGTCCCCCCCTGATGGCTGCCCTGGTTCCAGGGGTACCCAAATCTCCCCCTAACTGACCTTCAGACTGGGCCCCTTAGCTCATAACAAGGTTACAGTTATCTAGAAACATTGGGGTAACAGTCACCCTGCTATAGTTCCAGGGGTACCCAGGGTACAAATAAGCACTCACCCCAAATCTCCCCCTAACTGACCTTCAGGCTGTGTCCCCTTAGCTCATAACAAGGTTACAGATATCTAGAAACATTGGGGTAACAGTCACCCTGCTATAGTTCCAGGGGTACCCAGGGCACAAATAAACACTCACCCCAAATCTCCCCCTAACTGACCTTCAGACTGGGCCCCCTTAGCTCATAACAAGGTTACAGATATATAGAAATAACACTGACAATAACCCTTTTATAATTCCAGTGGTTTTCTGAACAAGAAATACCTCACAGGTCCTTACTGGGCCTCCTCTATCTGCAGACCCCCCAACAGTATCTTTCACCAGTTATATACCTATATATATATATATATATACTGGACATTGTATTCAATGTTATAACCAGATACACTTGAAATCCAAGTCTGAGGAACAAATCAGGGTGAAACTTAAAGTCACACGGGGCATTTTTATTGTTGGCCTGCGGCTGCCAATGGTCAAAGAACTGTGACAGTCAAAATGTCCCTCTCTCCCCTCAGTAATCTGTGGGAAATGTGGTGCCATAAAACATGTTGTTGTAGTAGTAAGTGCTGGCAGATATGTCTGAATGAATGAATGACACACAGCCGTGCTTAACAAACTATTTATAGGGCAATCCTGACCAATTGGCTGGCCCTCACATGGGAGCTTGGCACAGATTAATCAGCAGCACTGCCTTCCTTCCCTCTCTACAAACAAGCCGCAAGCTACCACAGAAAAGTGGCACTTTGTTGCCAGAGTAAGGAAAGAATGGGAAGACTTTCTATCTGCTGGCCTGGTGTCTATGGTAGGAGATCATGTGACCTCCCCTCTGTGGCGCTATTGGTGAGGTAGTGTTTGAATCCAGGGTGCAATAACGTTAATATTTAAATCACTGAATGCAGAGATGTTATCAAACACGTTAGGGCCTTTAGCACGGATTTCACCTCAGAGTGGGCCCTACCAACTAAGGAAATGGGGTGGAAAGAAAAATAAAAAAAATAAAAAATGGAGTTGTGTTATGGTTGCCACCCAGCCGGTATTTTACTGGCCTAGACGGTAAAACACCTGCCAATGCCGGGGGCCACTATTACAAAATAACCGGCAATGTAGTTGGCAGTAAATTTGTAATACCCTTAAAAAAAAGACCTTGGCCCGCCCTCAATTTCGCTTAGAACTTACCTTTTTTGGCTTTCTGGTCATCGCGAGTCGTGGCCCCACCCCCTTTTGTGGCAATTTGCTTGGCTCTGCCCCCTTTTGCATCATGGGATGCCCCTTTTGTTCCCGCCCCCCCCCCCACCAGCTGGTAAAGACTTTTAGAAAAGGTGGCAACCCTAGTTGCCACCTGGCCAGTAAAAATGATGGTTGATCCCAATGTTATTAATAGGGAAAAAAGATAAATATATAGGAAGGTCAGTGATCCCAATGTTATTAATAGGGAATAAAGATAAATATATAGGAAGGTCAGTGATCCCAATGTTATTAATAGGGAAAAAAGATAAATATATAGGAAGGTCAGTGATCCCAATGTTATTAATAGGGAAAAAAGATAAATATATAGGAAGGTCAGTGATCCCAATGTTATTAATAGGGAAAAAAGATAAATATATAGGAAGGCCAGTGATCCCAATGTTATTAATAGGGAATAAAGATAAATATATAGGAAGGCCAGTGATCCCAATGTTATTAATAGGAATAAAGATAAATATATAGGAAGGTCAGTGATCCCAATGTTATTAATAGGGAATAAAGATAAATATATAGGAAGGCCAGTGATATGATCCCTATGTTATTAATAGGGAATAAAGATAAATATATAGGAAGGTCAGTGATCCCAATGTTATTAATAGGGAATAAAGATAAATATATAGGAAGGTCAGTGATCCCGATTTTATTAATAGGGAATAAAGATAAATATATAGGAAGGTCAGTGATCCCAATGTTATTAATAGGGAATAAAGATAAATATATAGGAAGGTCAGTGATCCCGATTTTATTAATAGGGAATAAAGATAAATATATAGGAAGGTCAGTGATCCCAATGTTATTAATAGGGAATAAAGATAAATATATAGGAAGGTCAGTGATCCCAATGTTATTAATAGGGAATAAAGATAAATATATAGGAAGGTCAGTGATCCCAATGTTATTAATAGGGAATAAAGATAAATATATAGGAAGGTCAGTGATCCCAATGTTATTAATAGGGAATAAAGATAAATATATAGGAAGGTCAGTGATCCCAATGTTATTAATAGGGAAAAAAGATAAATATATAGGAAGGTCAGTGATCCCAATGTTATTAATAGGGAAAAAAGATAAATATATAGGAAGGCCAGTGATCCCAATGTTATTAATAGGGAATAAAGATAAATATATAGGAAGGCCAGTGATCCCAATGTTATTAATAGGAATAAAGATAAATATATAGGAAGGTCAGTGATCCCAATGTTATTAATAGGGAATAAAGATAAATATATAGGAAGGCCAGTGATATGATCCCTATGTTATTAATAGGGAATAAAGATAAATATATAGGAAGGTCAGTGATCCCAATGTTATTAATAGGGAATAAAGATAAATATATAGGAAGGTCAGTGATCCCGATTTTATTAATAGGGAATAAAGATAAATATATAGGAAGGTCAGTGATCCCAATGTTATTAATAGGGAATAAAGATAAATATATAGGAAGGTCAGTGATCCCGATTTTATTAATAGGGAATAAAGATAAATATATAGGAAGGTCAGTGATCCCAATGTTATTAATAGGGAATAAAGATAAATATATAGGAAGGTCAGTGATCCCAATGTTATTAATAGGGAAAAAAGATAAATATATAGGAAGGTCAGTGATCCCAATGTTATTAATAGGGAAAAAAGATAAATATATAGGAAGGCCAGTGATCCCAATGTTATTAATAGGGAATAAAGATAAATATATAGGAAGGCCAGTGATCCCAATGTTATTAATAGGAATAAAGATAAATATATAGGAAGGTCAGTGATCCCAATGTTATTAATAGGGAATAAAGATAAATATATAGGAAGGCCAGTGATATGATCCCTATGTTATTAATAGGGAAAAAAGATAAATATATAGGAAGGTCAGTGATCCCAATGTTATTAATAGGGAATAAAGATAAATATATAGGAAGGCCAGTGATCCCAATGTTATTAATAGGAATAAAGATAAATATATAGGAAGGTCAGTGATCCCAATGTTATTAATAGGGAATAAAGATAAATATATAGGAAGGCCAGTGATATGATCCCTATGTTATTAATAGGGAATAAAGATAAATATATAGGAAGGTCAGTGATCCCAATGTTATTAATAGGGAATAAAGATAAATATATAGGAAGGTCAGTGATCCCAATGTTATTGATAGGGAATAAAGATAAATATATAGGAAGGCCAGTGATATGATCCCTATGTTATTAATAGGGAATAAAGATAAATATATAGGAAGGCCAGTGATCCCAATGTTATTAATAGGGAATAAAGATAAATATATAGGAAGGCCAGTGATCCCAATGTTATTAATAGGGAATAAAGATAAATATATAGGAAGGTCAGTGATCCCAATGTTATTAATAGGGAATAAAGATAAATATATAGGAAGGTCAGTGATCCCAATGTTATTAATAGGGAATAAAGATAAATATATAGGAAGGCCAGTGATCCCAATGTTATTAATAGGGAATAAAGATAAATATATAGGAAGGTCAGTGATCCCAATGTTATTAATAGGGAATAAAGATAAATATATAGGAAGGTCAGTGATCCCAATGTTATTAATAGGGAATAAAGATAAATATATAGGAAGGCCAGTGATCCCAATGTTATTAATAGGGAATAAAGATAAATATATAGGAAGGTCAGTGATCCCAATGTTATTAATAGGGAATAAAGATAAATATATAGGAAGGTCAGTGATCCCAATGTTATTAATAGGGAATAAAGATAAATATATAGGAAGGTCAGTGATCCCAATGTTATTGATAGGGAATAAAGATAAATATATAGGAAGGCCAGTGATATGATCCCTATGTTATTAATAGGGAATAAAGATAAATATATAGGAAGGTCAGTGATCCCAATGTTATTAATAGGGAATAAAGATAAATATATAGGAAGGCCAGTGATCCCAATGTTATTAATAGGGAATAAAGATAAATATATAGGAAGGTCAGTGATCCCAATGTTATAAATAGGGAATAAAGATAAATATATAGGAAGGCCAGTGATCCCAATGTTATTAATAGGGAAAAAAGATAAATATATAGGAAGGTCAGTGATCCCAATGTTATTAATAGGGAAAAAAGATAGATATATAGGAAGGCCGGTATTTTTTTTCCAAAAAAGGTGGCAACGCTAAGTTGTGCACTTGCTATGCCCCTCAATAGACCAGGTCCCACCACTATGCCAACAATTCAGCCAGTCGTGTCCCATTTGCAGGCCCACCAGAGAGTCTCTTTGAGCCTCACACTTACCACAGGGAATGGACTGGCCTCAGAAGTGCGCCTGACCGGAAGTCATTGCACCGATATATAATGGAACAAGCCTGGCTATATGGGGTAAATTGTATTTTAGTATTTGTTCCAGATAAAGGAGTGCCTGGTGATACAGTGTGTCTAACCAAAGACTTCCCTAAAATGACTGACATAAAGCAGAAATTCAGATTTTTGGCCGCCTGCCAGTTATTCTGGGAAATATTCAGTTCCCTGCCCCATGACAGGGATTGTCTATACTTTGTTCTCAAAACAATCTCAAAGTCACAGGCCCATGTGAGTCACCAATATTGTCTTTATTATTTTTAAAACTCCCTTACGCAGTCGGGCCTTTGTTTGTCTTGCCATTCCCAATATGCAGAATCATTCATGCACCTCCCAACATTTGAAAAACAAAAAGAGAGACAAAAACCTGTGGCTAAATGTTATTGGCCCGCCCATTTTATGGCCACACCTCCTAAGAAAGGGCACAAGAGCGAGCCCGAAATGTTGCCTGATCTGATAAATTCAAGTTTTCACTTTTTGCAACAAAGACGTGCTGCAGCGGTATTTTTCTTTTCCTGTATGTCTATGCAAACCCCTGGCAAGGGTTTCTGGACTGCTTTGCACCCAACCTACAAGTTAATAAGGTGGTTAAGGCACACACACAATATTTTCTATTTTGCATATTTTTTTCAGACTGAGAGAAGCAGATCTGCTCCATGCCCCACCTCCATTGGTTTGAATAAGACCGGTTTATGTGCAGTCACATGCAGCGGAGCAAATACACAAAAGCAGTATGCATGAGACTGCACGCAAGAGAAAGCGGTTACAATGAATGGATCTGGAGTATGGAGCAGATCTGCTTCTCTCAGCATTACTACAAGCAGCCAAGGGCAGACAGCACATAACATTACTAAAAGTAGCCAAGGGCAGACAGCAAGCAGCATTACTACAAGTAGCCAAGGGCAAGCAGCACACAGCATTACTACAAGTAGTCAAGGGAAGGCTGCACACAACATTACTACAAGTAGCCAATGGCAGACAGCACACAGCATTACTACAAGTAGCCAATGGCAGACAGCACACAGCATTACTACAAGTAGCCAAGGGCAAGCAGCACACAACATTACTACAAGTAGCCAAGGGCAAGCAGCACAAAACATTACTACAAGTAGCCAAGGGCAGACAGCAAGCAGCATTACTAAAAGTAGCCAAGGGCAAGCAGCATACAGCATTACTACAAGTAGTCAAGGGAAGGCTGCACACAACATTACTACAAGTAGACAAGGGAAGGCTGCACACAACATTACTACAAGTAGTCAAGGGCAAGCAGCACACAACATTACTACAAGTAGCCAAGGGCAGACAACAAGCAGCATTACTAAAAGTAGCCAAGGGCAAGCAGCACACAGCATTTCTACAAGTAGTCAAGGGAAGGCTGCACATAACATTACTACAAGTAGTCAAGGGCAAGCAGCACACAACATTACTACAAGTAGTCAAGGGAAGGCTGCACACAACATTATTACAAGTAGCCAAGGGCAAGCAGCACACAACATTACTACAAGTAGTCAAGGGCAAGCAGCACACAACATTACTACAAGTAGTCAAGGGAAGGCTGCACACAACATTACTACAAGTAGCCAATGGCAGACAGCACACAGCATTACTACAAGTAGCCAAGGGCAGACAACAAGCAGCATTACTAAAAGTAGCCAAGGGCAAGCAGCACACAGCATTTCTACAAGTAGTCAAGGGAAGGCTGCACATAACATTACTACAAGTAGTCAAGGGCAAGCAGCACACAACATTACTACAAGTAGTCAAGGGAAGGCTGCACACAACATTATTACAAGTAGCCAAGGGCAAGCAGCACACAACATTACTACAAGTAGTCAAGGGCAAGCAGCACACAACATTACTACAAGTAGTCAAGGGAAGGCTGCACACAACATTACTACAAGTAGCCAATGGCAGACAGCACACAGCATTACTACAAATAGCCAAGGGCAAGCAGCACACAACATTACTACAAGTAGCCAAGGGCAAGCAGCACAAAACATTACTACAAGTAGCCAAGGGCAGACAGCACACAGCATTACTACAAGTAGCCAAGGGCAAGCAGCACACAATATTACTACAAGTAGCCAAGGGCAAGCAGCACACAACATTACTACAAGTAGTCAAGGGAAGGCTGCACACAACATTACTACAAGTAGTCAAGGGGAAGCAGCACACAACATTACTACAAGTAGCCAAGGGCAGACAGCAAGCAGCATTACTACAAGTAGCCAAGGACAAGCAGCTCACAGCATTACTGCAAGTAGTCAAGGGAAGGCTGCACACAACATTACTACAAGTAGCCAAGGGCAAGCAGCACACAGCATTACTACAAGTAGTCAAGGGAAGGCTGCACACAACATTACTACAAGTAGCCAAGGGAAAGCAGCACACAACATTACTTCAAGTAGTCAAGGGAAGGCTGCACACAACATTACTACAAGTAGCCAAGGACAGGCAGCAAACAGCATTACTTCAAGTAGCCAATGGCAGACAGCACACAACATTGCTACAAGTAGCTAAGGGCAAGCAGCACACAACATTACTACAAGTAGCCAAGGGCAGACAGCAAGCAGCATTACTACAAGTAGCCAAGGGAAAGCAGCACACAACATTACTACAAGTAGTCAAGGGAAGGCTGCACACAACATTACTACAAGTAGTCAAGGGCAAGCACCACACAACATTACTACAAGTAGCCAAGGGCACGCAGCAAACAGCATTGCTACAAGTAGCCAATGGCAGACAGCACACAGCATTACTACGAGTAGCCAAGGGCAGGCAGCAAACAGCATTACTACAAGTAGCCAATGGCAGACAGCACACAGCATTACTACAAGTAACCAAGGGCAAGCACCACACAACATTACTACAAGTAGCCAAGGGCAGGCAGCAAACAGCATTGCTACAAGTAGCCAATGGCAGACAGCACAGAGCATTACTACGAGTAGCCAAGGGCAGGCAGCAAACAGCATTACTACAAGTAGCCAATGGCAGACAGCACACAGCATTACTACAAGTAACCAAGCTCCATCTGCCCTTGGTCTTAGACGCTGCTGTCTACTGTGGTCAAGGTTTGCCTCAAGCTTAACTATCTGCTCTGGTCCTGTGTTGCATCCCCTGTAATAAATCTAAATACATCCATCTGCCATTGGAATATTTCTTTTAACAAGTCCTGAACTGCCTGCTCATTCCTGCATCCACTTCTCTCTCGGCTCAGTATCATTTCCTGAATTCAGCAACTGCATCCCTGCCTGCGGCCAGTCACCTTTGCAACCGCACCACTAAAAATAAAATAGAGGAAACTGCATGTGCGGTGGAGGCGATTTAGGGACTTATTTATTAAAGTCCTATTTTTTTTCTGGTGGGACTTTTAAAGGGGAAAAACACCATTTTCTTGTAGTTAAAAAAAAACTCAAATTTTTCGAGGTTTATAAATCCCTGATGGTGTTAAAAGTCAGAATAAAAAATACTCCAACTCAGACCTGCCGAGTTCATGTAGAAATCAATGCCAGATGTCCCCGTTGATATTTTTAAGATATCCTGTTATGAGCTGGGTTTCAATCAATAATCCGAAGATTTCTCGGTTTTGGGCGTCAAATCCAAAAAAGTCATTGCTTCAGGCAACAAATCCGAAAAATGTTATGATTCCGATTTTTTCTTGATTTTATCAAGTCTTTTCCCCGCACAATAAATTTTTTGGTCAGAGTTGTTTTCAGAAAAAAGTGTGAAAATTTCAGATTTTAATAAATAACCCCCCTAAATACATGATGTAACAGACTGGCACATACAATATTTAAAAATAAATGACCCCAGCAACCAAAAAAATATAGCGCTGTAAGGTCACAATTTTGTTATTATTACTTTGAAGAATTATCTCTCTGTGTGCGCCCTCTCCTTAATCCCCTTGTTCTTTCATTTAAACCACTGCCTGGTTGCTAAGGTAAATTGAACCCTAGGCAACTGCTAAAATTACGAGCCACTGAACAAAAAAGCTAAATAATGTTAGAACCACAAAAAAAAAAACTGAACAATGCACATCTCACACTATTATACGTTTCAGATATAAGATCTGTTATCCGGAAACCTGTTATCCAGATTATGGGATTCTTATCTCCCATAGACTCCATTTTAATCAAATAATTCAACATTTTCAAAATGATTTCCATTTTTTCTATAATAATAAACAGTACCTTGTACATTTGTGAGACCTGTTATCCAGAATGCTTGGGACCTGGGGTTTTACGGATAATGGATCTTTCCGTAATTTGGATGTTCATACCTTAAGTCTACTAGAAAATCATGTAAACATTAAATAAACCCAATAGGCTGGTTTTGCATCCAATAAGGATTAATTATATCTTGGATCAAGTACAAGTTACTGTTTTATTATTAGAGGGAAAAAGGAAATCATTTTTAAAAATAGGGATTATTTAATTATAATGGACTATGGGAAAGGCTTTCCCAAAATTTGGAGCTTTCTGGATAACGGGTTTCCAGGTAACTTGATCCCAACTAAGATATCATTTATCCTTATTGGAAGTAAAACAATCTATTGAGTTTATTTAGGGGCAGATTTACATATGGTCGAATATCGAGGGTCAATTAACCCTCGATATTCGACTGCCGAATGTAAATCCTTCGACTTCGAATATTGAAGTCGAAGGATTTACCGCAAATAGTGCGATCTAATGATTAAATCCTTCTAATCGTTCGATTTGAAGGATTTTAATCCATCGATCGAACGATTTTTCTTCGATCAAAAAATTGTTACAAAGCCTATGGGGACCTTCCTCATAGGCTAACATTGCACCTCGGTAGGTTTTAGGTGGCGAAGTAGGGGGTCGAAGTTTTTTTTTAAAGAGACAATATTACGACTATCAAATGGTCGAATAGTCGAACGATTTTTAGTTCGAATCGTTTGATTCGAAGTCGAAGTCGTAGTCGAAGGTCGAAGTAGCCAAAAAAAAAATTCAAATTTCAAAGTTTTTTTTATTCTATTCCTTCAATCGAGCAAAGTAAATGTTCCCCTTAATGTTTAAATATTTTTTTAGCAGACTTTCTGCATTGAGATCCACATTACAGAAAGATCCCTTATCCTGAGAATTGTGGATAACAAGTCCCATACCTATACTGTGGAAACAACATGACTAGTGATGGCCGAATTTGGGGCGTTTTGCCGTAAAATTTGCGAATTTCCAGGGAAATTTGCGAAACGGCGAAAAATTCGCGAAATGACGTTGTCGTCTCGTTTTTTATGCCGGCTTCCTTTTTTTTTGATGCCGTTGAATTTTCGCGGCCGTTTCGCGAATTTATTCCTTGGCGGCGAATCACAGGAATTCGCTGCAAATTTGCGCCTGGTGAATAAATTCGCCCATCACTAAACATGACCGCTCATACCTAAATGTTTAATACAAATATACAGAGAAGGAATGTGCTGACTGTCCTGTGTACACTACATTATTATTTATTATAGACAAAGTCCTGCTTATAAATGAGATTTGCATTCCTGTATGTATGGTAACAACAAGACATGGTAACAAGAGCATGTGGTGACTGACTGATTCCACAATGGTCACTTACAGGCATTGCAGCAATAGACTACAGTTACAGTTAGAACAAACCCACTTCCTATCCCGATGTCAGACACATTCGTTTTTGCCTTTTGTGCTGAGTTAATAAAAAAGACTGCTGATTGGGTGATACTGATGTCAAACGCCCTGGTGCACCAGGCAATGGACAGCTTTTGCCCACTAAGCTGACACCCCATAGACCCATACCCAAGAATTTCTTGGGGCTTAAAATATGGAGGCAGCAGAGGTGTAAGAATAACATTTTTGAATATTTTGTTTTTGTGGACTCCTGAGACCTTGCCCAAGTTTTTAGTGATGAATGGGTTGGCAATGACCCTACATGCACTTTACCTGCCCCTTACTACCACCCTACGTCTGCCCTCTCTTAACTCTCATGGGTTCTCGCAGTGCAGTCATTGTACTGATATCATCAGCATAGAAATGTCGGTCACAGTTTGCTGCGGCCTCCTTTAAGTGGTTCTTAAAGATTTGCGCCTACATAGCCTATATATTTGGAGGCTCGCCAGGTTAGGGTGCAGGTGGTGGATTGGGGTCAGGTGCGGATCAAATTTTTCTTGACCCAAAAATCACTACTGTGCAACTAAAGGGCCGCTATACCACTCATATTTTGCTGAAAATAGATATCCTGTGATAGTTCGATGGGATCTCTCTGTACAGACTATGAGCAAACTTAGGGACTGTTCCTGCTGAATTGTGCTTAGTACAGGGAATACCTATGCTGCCATAGTTTTATGGGATCTCTCTGTACAGACTATGAGCAAACTTAGGGACTGTTCCTGCTGAATTGTGCTTAGTACAGGGAATACCTATGCTGCCATAGTTTTATGGGATCTCTCTGTACAGACTATGAGCAAACTTAGGGGACTGTTCCTGCTGAATTGTGCTTAGTACAGGGAATACCTATGCTGCCATAGTTTTATGGGATCTCTCTGTACAGACTATGAGCAAACTTAGGGGACTGTTCCTGCTGAATTGTGCTTAGTACAGGGAATACCTATGCTGCCATAGTTTTATGGGATCTCTCTGTACAGACTATGAGCAAACTCAGGGACTGTTCCTGCTGAATTGTGCTTAGTACAGGGAATACCTATGCTGTTATAGTTTTATGGCATATATGAGCAAACATATGTGATGTTCCTGCACATACTATACTTAAACCTTGGGTGTTGTTCCTTCTGTGGAAAAATCCATTACTGTCCCATTCATTAGGTCAACCTTTCGATTTCTGATTTCACAGTAGTATCCCTAAGCTATCAGTCCTTGTCCTTTTCTGACTTCTATTTGTGAAGGTAACAAAATGGAGGGCTACAAACCTTAATAAAGATGATTGTCACTAGCCAGCCTGTGAGACAATGGCAATGCAAAAACACAATACAAAACCAGTAACGCCCTTCTAGAAATGGAAGCAAAAGGATATAATTATTGATTTCAATCTTAATTCTTCCATTACATAAAACCAAAGGAAAAAGTGTACATCTGCCCTTTAAAAAACAGAAGTAAAACTGTAGTTATTCTTGGGGTTTGCTTTCATTCAGGCACAGGACATATTTAAGGAAGATTATTGCTGCATCTTCTGGACCTGCCCACGTTCTTTATCTGCGTGTCATACGCACTGCTGCAAAGTCTGCAAGAAGCAAAGTATTCTATTGAGAATGGTGTGTGTCTCCCTGTGATGGGCCCCCGCCTTGACAGCTTGTAGTGCAGCATTCCCCGACCCCAGAAACTAAATGGGTGCATTCAGTGCGGCTCAGGTACTTCCCTATTTAATAGCCAGCCTAAGAGGCTACTGTCACTTCTGTATAAAGGAACCTTATATCTGAGCCACAGTGATTGCACTAATCCCATGAGCTATGGCACATGCCCTGTTTGTCTATGGGTCAGGGGTATTTGGGGTGTGACCAGTTGATTCATCCATGGAAAATATGGGACCAAATATTTACAAGCTAAATTATTCCTAAAGATCAAAAACAACAGGCCCAGGGGGTAGAACACAGAATGCAGGTTGTACCAGGTTAATGAAAGTCTTAAATATCAGGTTGCTGAATGCTGTGTTTTGTAATACAAGGTGTGACTTTGCCCCGGTCTAGTAACCCATAGCAACCATTTAAAAGCATGTTTTCAAACAACTGACCAGTTAGTGCTACCCAAATGTTGCACCTTTTATTACATTTCCTTTAAAGAATGCTAATAAAATATTATCTGACAAACTGCTTTGGTCTGGGAAAGATTCATCTCTTCTCTTTCCATGTAGTGAACTGTAAGCTCTTGTGTCACTCAGTCTCAGCCGGAAAACTTTGTTACACTCACTAGATGGTCCTTAGCCACTAGGTGTCACTGTAATACTCTCTAAGAAGGGGCTGTGTCTGTGGTTTAGCAGGTATAGTAGGGAGAGATGGTGCCTATAGTAACAGTGGATAATAGTCTCTGGGAAGGGAGTGTGACTGTGGGATAGCAGGTATAGTAGGGAGAGATGGTGCCTATAGTAACAGTGGATAATAGTCTCTGGGAAGGGAGTGTGACTGTGGGATAGCAGGTATAGTAGGGAGAGATGTGTCTATAGTAACAGTGGATAATAGTCTCTGGGAAGGGAGTGTGACTGTGGGATAGCAGGTATAGTAGGGAGAAATGGTGTCTATAGTAACAGTGGGATAATAGTCTCTGGGAAGGGAGTGTGACTGTGGGATAGCAGGTATAGTAGGGAGAGATGGTGCCTATAGTAACAGTGGATAATAAGTCTCTGGGAAGGGAGTGTGACTGTGGGATAGCAGGTTATAGTAGGGAGAGATGGTGCCTAATAGTAACAGTGGATAATAGTCTCTGGGAAGGGAGTGTGACTGTGGGATAGCAAGTGTATAGTAGGGAAGAGATGGTGCTATAGTACATGATAAGTAGTCTCTGGGATCGAGTGTGCTGTGGGATAGCCAGGTATAGTAGGGAGAGATGGTGTCTATAGTAACAGTGGATAATAGTCTCTGGGAAGGGAGTGTGGACTGTGGGATAGCAGGTATAGTAGGGAGAGATGGTGCTCTATAGTAACAGTGGATAATAGTCTCTGGGGAAGGGAGTGTGACTGTGGGATAGCAGGTATAGTAGGGGAGAGATGGTGCCTATAGTAAACTATAGTAACAGTGGGATAATAGTCTCTGGGAAGGGAGGTGTGACTGTGGGATAGCAGGTATAGTAGGGAGAGATGGTGCCTATAGTAACAGTGGATAATAGTCTCTGGGAAGGGAGTGTGACTGTGGGATAGCAGGTATAGTAGGGAGAGGTGGTGCCTATAGTAACAGTAGATAATAGTCTCTGGGAAGGGAGTGTGACTGTGGGAAAGCAGAGCAGGTATAGAAGGGAAACATAAAATTATGTCTATGTTGGATCGTGATTGTGAATATACTGTATGTTTCAAAAAGTTCAGACAAAAAATATGCAGATATTTTCAAGCTAAAACAAATATTTCAAATCCAAAGCAAATAATAACATGTTGGAATAGTTTAAGTCTCTTTCATTGATGAAATTAATTCCTGTTTCGGCAGAGAAAAGAAATCAGAGCTCTTCCGGGGGCAATAAGAGGAAATGAGCAAATGTAAACACAACACAGTTTGTGCAATTTACATTTTACAAAAAATCTAGAGGGGGTCATGTTATTATATTTATAGCCACTAGATGGGGCAGTTGCTGACCATAAAGAAATTTTGGGAGAAGGGAGAGAATTTGCTCTGCTGAGCCGCACACAGAAAATTAATTTTAGGTCCCTCAACATATCCAGAGGTTGCCCTGTTTTACCAATATATGTTGAAATTGCTCATATTAGGGCTTCATGGGGCCCCTATACCTCCTGGGCCCCCCTGCAGGGGGACTGTACGGTTATCATTCTAATATTTTAGGTTTTGAATTGCTGGGCTTGCCTGATGGTTCTGTGCCAGACTGAATCACAACCAACTCTTTGTAAGGGAATGGGGATGAGCTCAAAAGGTGTCCGTGTAATTATTTTCTGTAAAACAAGGTTACCTGCAGTGTCGGACAGGGCCCGCGGGACACTGGGAAAAACCATGGGCCTCCTCCAACCCAGACCTTAAGCTGCTGAGTCCCAAAATATGTCCAGCGAGGCACGTATGCTCGATGCCTACTGTCGTTCATGCATGTGTGGTGCGCGCTGGGTTTTGGGGGCGTTCCGGCGTTAGTGGGGTGCGTCCTGGCGTTTGCGCAGGCATGGTGTGCACCGGTGTTTGGGGCAAGCCACCGTTCATGCATGTGCACGGGGGGTCCGGAATATTGGACCCTGGTGTGCCCACCGTGGTCCAGTCCGACCCTGGTTACCCGCACATACCTCCCGACATTTTGGAAATAGAAAGAGGGACAAAAAAAATTTTCAGCACGGAGCATGCCAATTTCTGTGACCACACCCCCTAATTCCCATTTGACAGGTTATGAAAGTTTGAACACATGTCTGTGGTTTTTATGTTACAGTTTTGCTAATGAAGGTGAATTGCCCTTTAAGCTGCAAGTCGCAGTTTCCCCAAGAGACCCGCTTATCTTAAATTGTTACAATTGTGTCTTTGCTTATCTTAAATTATTACTAAAGTGACAAAGTGCACCTGCCACATATATCTGGGCTCTCTGTCAAAAGCCAATTAAAGTGATACTGACACTAAAAAACTACTTTTTAAAATATGAATGTACATTAAAAGTTACCTATAGGTCACATTGATCGTTTATTGCTGAGAGGTTTGTTTTTGTAAGTAATTGTGAGTTGAAGTTCCTAAACCTGACTGTTTTGCCAACTTGATTGTCCCAACTCAGCCTGTCAGTTAAAGTTTCTAATGCTAATGGACTCCTGCTGCACAAATATGGCAGCCCCCTCATAGAGGAACATGGGGCATCAGACAGGTAATGTAAAAGCATTGGGCAAATACTTTATGGCAAAGTTATAAGTAGCTTACAAATGCAATATTATGATAAATGTAAAAAAAAAGAGTTTAATCTCTTTAAGTTTTAGAAACTTTGTATCTTTTTCTGGCTGTTCAGTGCAGGAGATCAAAGAGAAAAGAGAAAGTCAGGACATTTCAGTAACAATCCGGGACTGCGGGTTGAGCTGTCAAAAACGGCGGAAAAACGGGACAGTTGGGATGTATGGCAACTTTAGGCTGGTGCAATAAGTTCAGTATATAAAATATGATATTTTAGGGTTTAGTTCTCCTTCAAATTTATTTTCACAGATAGCTTATGATAAAAACCTTGGAAATGCACCCAAAATGTTCAGAATCAGGTAAAAAGTGAGTTGTGAGTGGAGTGCAGCAGCTTGTGTGTGTGTTTGTGTGTGTTTGTGTATGTGTGTGTTTGTGCAAGTGAGGGCAGAGTGTGTGACTCCCATGCACTCCTGGCTTGTACATTTCCTCTAGGCGCCACAGGGTGAGCAATCAGAGGGCTGGATCGGATACACGGGGTGTGTTCTACACTCTCAGCTAAACTGTCCCGCTGGACCAACTGACAGTCACACACAGCTGGCTCACCCAGGAGGATTGTCTGGGGCCCCAAGCAAGAAGCCCCACAGCTAGGAATAGAGTGCAGAGGGAAGACTGACAGGGTGTCTGCGAGAGCGCTGCACTGCTGTCTCACCTACAGAATTTGCCTGTTGCTGCTGACTGCTACCATCAACACTCTGCACTTCTGCCTACAGAATGGGAACTAATGGTACCGTCAACTGCTATGAAAACAGTAAGTCCACCCAAAACTGTTTCTCTATAGATGCCTTAGGAAAAAAATATGTAATGTAAAGGCTAGTTGCCCTTTAATCTGAGCTAAATGCCACTGTTCAGATCTAGTCGACTGAGTCATTGTAGCAATTAAAAAGTGCGTGTCCTGTTTAAAGGGGACAGGTGACAGTTGCACTCTCAGCAGCCCCATGTTTGTTGTCCCTAAAATTCCTCAGTGGTTGGGCTGTATGTTCCCCAACTGCCTGAGACTAGACCAGAGGGGCGCCCTGTGACTATTCTCTATTGGATTCAGTCCTATAATTGCCCCCATCTTTATGCAATATATATATATATATATGTAACTCATTAATGTAATTGGGAATCATGTCCTGGTGTAGGGCTGTGCTTAGCTCCCAAATCTCAGTCCACCCCCCCCCCATATAGAGACACTGAGCCTTCCAAATTTGCTTGGGTCACATCTCCTGGGAGGGCACGCAACTGTCATTTATTGGGAGCCCATATTGCCTTCTATAAGCTGCAATGTTCCCCGGTATAATTGGCCTATTATTCGGCGGAACATAATTACACATAATGAATAAAAAGTAACAAAAGCACGTAGTGAATAAAGGGTAACAATAAAGAGTGCAACTCCCTTTTCTGTATGCAAGGAGTTGTGTCTAGCAGAAGTGTTACCACCCTTTGTGGAGGATGCTGGGAGATGTAGTCTAATAACTGAAGGCTGAATCATGAATAACAGAGGTTTCATTGCACTGTCCCAGCTTTACTTAGGTCTGTCTGGTGCCTGATGTATTGCAACTTTAAACTCCCAGTGCCAGACCTATAACCAGGGTAACACTGGGCAAAACTTTCAGCCCCTTCCTGTGGAGCCAGAAGCCGGCCTGTTTGGCTACATGTTGAGGATAGGGCTGGCTTTGTACAGCTGCCAGTATGTGCTTTGGGAACATCTCATGGAATCCCAGCACCGGCTGAGCTTTAGCTGTCAGAACAAAACAAGCTGGTCACACAAACACCCTCATCTCGCCTGCATTAACCCTTTATTAACCCGTTATTACCCCTTTATTAACAAATCTGCTTGCATTAATAAGCTCACATCCAGAAAGATGGGGTTAAATTGGAGGAAACACCATTACTCCAATGTTCTGACGTTAAAGGGGATCTCCACCCAATCTCATAAGGGCTCTTACACACAGGCGTCTGTATTGGTGCGGCCCAACACTGCCATTTTTGTGCTTTCAAAACACGGGTAAAACTGTGCAAGTGAGACAGATTGAAGGGGCGGTTCACCTTTAAGTTAAACTTTTAGTATGTTATAGAATGGCCAATTCTAAGCAACTGTTCAATTGGTATTTATTATTCATATGTTATAGTTTTTTTTTTAAATTATTTTCCTTTTTTTCTGACGCTTTCCAGCTTTCATATGGAGGTCACTGACCCCATCTAAAAACAATACTCTATAAGGGCTCTTACACACGGGCGGTTTTACCTGCGCTCCCCTACGTTGCGCTTTCTTCCGTTCAGCCGCAGGGGAGCGCAGGAGTAGACGCACTCACTTATTGTCAAGGGGGCTGTACTCACACAGACGCATGTATGCGCCGAACGCAGGTGAAATGCAACATACTGCGTCCCACCTGCGTTTGGCGCTTACATGCGTCTGTGTGAGTACAGCCCCCTTCACAATAATTGAGTACGTCTACTCCTGCGCTCCCCTGCGGCTGAACGGAAGAAAGCGCAACGTAGGGGAGCGCAGGTAAAACCACCCATGTGTAAGAGGCCTTATTGATACTTTTTTTTTTATTCAGCAGCTCTCCAGTTTGCAGTTTCAGCCATCTGGTTGCTAGGGTCCATATTACCCTAGTAACCATGCACTGAGTTGAATAAGAGACTGGAATATGAATAGGAGATGCCTGAATAGAAAGATGTACAAGGCCGGACTGGGTCGGATTCGCACCCAGATCTGCTTCTTAATGGTGCGACCCCTTTGTCGGAGATGGCAGCAAAAAAATTTTGCACGTAGTCTGAGCCACACGGATGCGCACAAACGCGGTGCCGCACACAGATGCAGTGCGGCAGGATGGGATGGAGGAGGGCTCTGGGGCCCCCAGTCCAACCCTGAAGATGACTAATTAAAAGTAGCAAGAACAATATTACAGAGCATTTGGGTTTTTTTTAGATGGGGTCAGTGACTCCATCTGAAAACTGGAAAGCTTTAGAAAAAAAAAGGCAAATAATTAAAAAAAACTATAAAAAGAAATAATGAAGACCAATTGAAAGTTGCTTAGAATTGTCCATTCTATGACATATTAATAGTGAACCACCCCTTTAGTCATAGTTTTCCTAGCACCACACATGTATGTTCTGTTTCCTCATGTTAAATTACAAGATGACAAAATTCTACAGTCATTTCCAAATGAAAGCAGCCGACATGGAGTACATGGAAGTCTCATTCTCTACTGTTTTTGCTCGACTTCAGTAGAGAAATTCATGAAGGTTTTACATCCCCTTTAATGAATTAGCAATATATCTTTTAGCATGCCAGCGTAATATGTGTCAAGCAAAACTTGGTTGCTATGGGTTACTGGACCAGGGAAAGCTCCCCCGCCCTTTTTTTCAAAATCTCCTGAGTCCCTGTTACTTCACAGCGATATCTGTATATCCATTTAATAGCTAAGAAACCGGGCAATGTTTATATTTACATGGGACAGTCCCACTATCATACGGATTAGACTTGGTTTAAAGTTGGTCTGGATCATATGAGTGTCTTGACTTTGTAGATTCATGGGAATAGTGATGGGAATCCAAATTTTCTGTGAGAGCAGAAGAGTTAAAGGCCACGATTACAGTCATTTTGGTAGATTTGTAGTGTGATTTCCCAGGAATTAGAGAATCAGTTTCCCTTCAGTATCACCATCGTACATTATTCCCTCTCGTCTGTTTGGGCAGTGTTATCCTCCTCTCCAATTTTTGGTTTAAAGCCCTTATGTATAATCAGTGTCTTTAAATAATCTCTGAACTAAGCGCCCGGGGTCCCATTGGCCTCTCCTCATTGGCTCCGGTGTATTATCACTGTCTCTGTGGGTTTAAGTTCAGACTAATTGCCCTAAATTACAGCCCTTCTGTTCTCTACCCAGGAGTCAGGAGACTTTATAAGTGGGATCTGAAAGAAACCCAAAGTTAAATTTAAAGTATAATTTGTTCGTCTCAAGCCATGTCATTTCTTTACAAAGTGGAACTCCACCCAAAAATGACTCATTATACAAGGAAAGAAAAGCAAGTTTCCAATATATATTCATTGACATGGATCAATGGTTTATTTGTAATTGTCATTTCTATTGAAAGCAGCATCTGTCTGGCTGTCTCTATTCTCTGCACTGTTAGTTCTGGCTCCTGAAACAATGTAGAATAAATAATCTTAGTGATTGACCTGGAGGAGAACTGACATTGTTTCCAGAGTCAGAACCAGAGAAAAGGGATACCCAAATTCTGCATTTACATTTACAAATAAATACATTTATCACTGAAAATGTGTTATGAATATATATTGGAAAGTTACATTATAGATGTTTTGTATATAACTAAAGGCACATAAAGAAGTTGTTGTGTAACCTGGGCAGCAAAATGCTAACGTTTCCAAGAATGAATCCCCTAATACACCAACAGGGCTGTCATTTTTATACAGGTACGGGACCTGTTATCCAGAATGATCAGGACCTGGGTTTTTCCGGATAAGGAATGTTTCCATAATTTGCATCTTCTACTAGAACATTGTGTAAACATGAAATAAACCCAATAGGCTGGTTTTGCTTCCAATAAGGATTCATTTTTAGTTGGGATCAAGTACAAGGTACATGTATGGGACCTGTTACCCAGAATGCTCGTGATCAGGGGCTTTCTGGATAAAGGATCTTTCTGTAATTGGGACCTCATATCTTAAGTCTACTAGAAAATCACGTAGACATTAGATAAACCCAATAGGCTGGTCTTGCTTCCAATAAGGACTAATTATATCTTAGTTGGGAAGAACAAGGTACAGGTACAGGACCTGTTATCCAGAATGCTCTGGACCTGGGGCTTTCTGGATAAAAGATCTTTCTGTAATTGGGATCTTCATATCTTAAGTCTATTAAAAAATCACGTAGGCATTAGATAAACCCAAATAGGCTGTTCTTGCTTCCAATAAGGATTAATTATATCTTAGTTGGGAAGAACAAAGTACAGTTACAGGACCTGTTATCCAGAATGCTCTGGACCTGGGGCTTTCTGGATAAAGGATCTTTCTGTAATTGGGATCTTCATATCTTAAGTCTATTAAAAATTCACGTAGGCATTAAATAAACCCAAATAGGCTGGTCTTGCTTCCAATAAGGATTAATTATATCTTAGTTGGGAAGAACAAGGTACAGGTACAGGACCTGTTATCCAGAATGCTCTGGACCTGGGGCTTTCTGGATAAAGGATCTTTCTGTAGTTGGGATCTACTAGAAAATCATATAAACATGAAATAAACCCAATAGGTTGGTTTTGCTTCAAATAAAGATTAATTATATCTTAGTTGGGATCAAGTACAAGCTACTGTTTTATTATTACACAGACAAATGTGGAATATTTCAATAAAATGGAGTCTATGGCCTTTTCTGTAAATCTGGGCTTTCTGGATAACGGGTTTCCGATCTGCCAATGGATACTTACAGCTTAATTGTGTGCAAATGCATCGGTGTTCCCATAAAGACATAGAAATGAATATAATGGGGAGGGGAAGCAAGTGATCTAGTGGGGAGTGTTATGGTATTAAGCAATAATTACACAATATCTCAGCATGGAAATAAATTAGTATAACCTGTTTGGTGGAACTGAACAAAAAATTGGATTTGAATTGGTTCTCAATTTTTTATTTTATTATGTATTCAATTTTTTAGGAACCACTTACTTACATAGGCTGCTTCTGTCTTTATCCAAACCACTTATATATACAGGTATGGGACCTGTTATCCAGAATGCGCTGGACCTTTGGTTTTTTAGATAAGGGATCTTTCTGTAATTTGTATCCCCATATTTTAAGTCTACTAATACTAATCCTTTAAACTTTAAACCTAATAGAATGGTTTTGTCTCCAATAAGGATTAATTATGTCTTAGTTGGGATCAAGTACAAGCGACTGTTTTATTATTACACAGAAAAAGGGAATCATTTTTATAAATTTGAATTATTTGCTTATAGTGGAGTCAATGGGAGATGGCTATTCCGTAATTCAGAGCTTTCTGAATAATAGGTTGGACCTATTATCCAGAATGCTCGGGACCCGGGTTTTCTGGATAACGGATCTTTCCGTAATTTGTATCTTCATGCCTTAAATCTACTAGAAAATCATGTAAACATTAAATAAACCCAATAGGCTGGTTTTGCTCCCAATAAGGATTAATTATACCTTAGTTGGGATCAAGTACAAGTTACTGTTTTATTATTACAGAGAAAAAGGAAATCAATTTTAAAAACTATTATTTCGTTATAATATAATTATTAATATTTCATTATAAAGGAATTTATGGGACACGGCCATTCCATAATTCAGAGCCTTCTGGATATCGGGTTTCCGCATAACAGATCCATTACCTGTACCACTTATCCCAAATAAATTCTGCCTTCTAACTAAACCAGTTTGCAAATGTACATCAGGAGCTTGCACTCTACACAGGCAGTTTCCCACTGTAATAAGTTAAGACCAGCAACTGTAACATAAGCTGCTTGTTTTCTGCTGTTTTTGTGGGATTTTTGCCCTAATACAAATACAGTGAGGGGCTTTAGTTACTGTATTTTGAATATATTCTAACCGGGCAGATATAGCCTGGGAATGTTGATACTAAATCAACCGAGGGACAACATGCAGCTAAAATATATGCATGAAGGATGGGTGTGGGCTAAAAACCCAGTAGAGCTTATACTTACTTGCACACACAGCAAAATAACTGGTAATTCAGCCTGATAATTATAAAGTCAAAGTACACACCCAGTATAAATAGATTCAGATGTGCCGCCAGGCCTCCAGCAGTTTTATATTCCTAACTGAACCCATGCCGACCCCACACCTATGTGTCTATAGAGTCTGCTTTTATCTACAGAAGGCATAATTCACATGGAACTGGTGGGGCATATAGATCTGTTTCTACAAGCCCTAGATAGTTACAGATGATAGAACAGATATCAATTATAAATGTAAAATTGTTCACATTTAAAGGAGAACTAAAGCCTAACTAAAGATGTAGCTAGAAATGTTGTATTTTGTGCTTCTGTACCAGCCCAAGGCAACCACAGCCCTTAAGCAGTAAAGATCTGTGTCTCCAAAGATGCCCCAGTAGCTCCCCATCTTCTTTTCTGCTGATTCACTGCACATGCTCTGTGCTGCTGTCACTTACTGAGCTTAGGGACCCACTCACAATATACAGTACACATAGAATAGAAATGTCACAATATAAGGCTGATTAGTAATTAATACACATAATTACTACATGGCAGCACAGAAACCAGTGCAATTAGCATCAGAATTTAATAATCAGCAAACCTGTAGCATCAGCTTATATTGCAGGGGAAGCTAATTTTTTTAGCCATATTAGTTTTTAGGGTTTAGTTCTCCTTTAAAGGGGTCGTTCACCTTCAAACTTACTTTTAGTATGATGTAGAGCAGGGGTCCCCAACCTTTTTTTACCCGTGAGCCACATTCAAATGTAAAAAGAGATGGAGAGCAACAAAAGCATAAAATAGTCCCTTGGGGTGCCAAATAAGGGCTGTGATTGGCCATTTGGTTGCCCCTATGTGGACTGGAAGCCTACAAGAGGCTCTACTTGGTACTATACTTAATTTTTATGCAATTAAAACTTGCTTCCAAGCCTGGAATTCAAAAATAAGCATCTGCTCTGAGGACACAGAGAGCAACATTCAAGGGGTTGGAGAGCAACATGTTGCTCGCGAGCTACTGGTTGGGGATCACTGATGTAGAGAGTCATATTCTGAGACAATTTGCAATTGGTTTTCATTTTTTATTATTTGTGGTGTTTGATTTTATTTAGCTTTTTATTTAGCAGCTCTCCAGTTTGCAATTTTAGCAATCAGGTTGGTAGGGTCCATTACCCTAGCAACCATGCACTGATTTGAATACGAGACTGGAATATGAATAGGAGAGGGACTGAATAAAAATAAAAAGACTGTAAAAATATTTGTGTTGACTTGCATTGATGGTGTGTTTGTGTTACCCAGCAGTGTAAGTTCCGGGCATATTTTTGGTTTTGTTGCACAAAATGGAATACTTGGCTCCTGATAGAGCAGCACCTGTAGGGACTACTCCCGCTGAGTCTCACTGTATCCTGCACTGGGCTCTAATATATACACTATGGCTCATTATGGGCTTATGTAGATGTAGAATATTAGCTGTCCATATATCTTAGCAGATTTTGGGCACATAAAACATAGATTTTTGGGTTCCATTCCAGGGGTTGTTCACCTTTAAATTAACATAGACATTGACATTCTGCAACAATTTGCAATTGGTTTTATTTATTTATTAATTATTTTATGTCGTTTTCCTGTTTAGCAGCTCTCCATGTCAGAATTTCAGCAACTTTCTGGTTGCTAGGGTCTTGTTTACCTTAGCAACCAGGTGGTGGTTTCAATAAGAGACTGGCATATGAATAGGATAAGGATTAAAAAGTAACAACAAAATTGTAAGCTTACAAAACATTCGCTTTTTTTTTAAACCGCTGGGGTCAGTGAACCCCCCCCCCAGTTGAAAAGTCGGAAGGCAAATAATTAAAAAAATTTTTTAAAAACGATGACAACCAATTGCGAAGTTGCTAGGAAAAGGACAAACTAAAAGTTAACTTAAAAGCGAGCCACCCCTTTAACAATTTGTTTTGTTTCGGAAATAGAGTTTATTCCCTTCATATTTTGGGTGGCGCTTGTGCTTTATAAAGCCGAGCTAAAGACTTGGGGAAGAACAGTCTGTGTTGTTTCTGATTCCGCTTAAGGAAAGTTATGGCATTTTAATCATGAGTGTTGGGAACACAGATGACTATGGGGAATAGAGATGTCACAGTGCTGGAATGGTACCAGAATATTCCACAGATCATTCCATTGAGTGTCCCTTCCAGGCAGCACCAAGCTGAACATAATCGGTATTAGTGTCTGGTTCTATCTATTAGGGTATGTTTCTACCTCTACTTCTCTCACCTCGTGAGGCAACTTCGGGCGACTTCGGAAAACGCATCTCCGCGTGTGCCTTAGCGCAGGCGACTTTTCATCATAGTGGATGGAAAGATACGCAAAGGCAGTTTGGGGAGATTGTCGCCCAGAAGAAGAGGTGATTAGTAGCCAGGCGACAAAATCTCCCCGAATCTCCTCGTGTGCACTAACCCTAAATGGCAACGAGCGGGAACCATTGACCAATGAGCTGAGTTGCAGGGTGTGCCCCTTCTTGTAATTAAATTCTAATTTGTACCAAACTGGTACATTCCCAAATTTGGCAGGTGCTACAGTGAGTGATGGGTGGATGTGTCCAGTTTCAGTCTATATGATGTCACGCTAAGGGCTCTTACTGACGAGCGTTTTTACCTGCGCTCCCCTGCGTTCCATTTTTCTGCGTTCAGCTGCCTGAGCGCAGGAATAGACGCATTACATTTTTCCAATGGGGCTGTACTCACACAGGCGCGTGTAGGCGCCGAACGCAGGAAAAATGCAGCATGTTGTGTCTCAACCTGCGTTCCGTGCCTACACGCGCCTGTGTGAGTACAGCCCCATTGGAAAAAATGTAATGTGTCTATTCCTGCGCTCCCCTGTGGCTGAACGCAGAAAAACGGAACGCAGGGGAGCGCAGGTAAAAACGCTCGTCAGTAAGATCCCTAAAGGCTGAATCGCAATTGGCTGAAGGGCAAGTGCAGTGGCCAAATCATGCAAAGAGTTGGCCTTGAAGAGACAGTATACACCTCAAAACACGTTTGCTAAAAAATTAGTACATTAAATCGGGCTTTTGTTAAAATAACATTCCACCTATTTTCATTTTTAAAAAATCCATATTTTTAATTTCTTTTTGCCGTTATAATTAAGTACAAGTTTGAAAGTTGTGTTTGCAGAACTCATCTTCCCTTTCCTTTAGGGTAGGACTACACGAATGATTCTGGTGCGATCCGACACGACACAACTGTTGGATGCAGACGCGTTGCGTTGTCATCCGACAGTCGTGTCACGTCGGATCAACGATGCGACGCCATGCAACAATTCTATCACTTAGATAGCGCGTCAGCTAGCTCCGGAATCGTTCGTGAAGTCCTACCCAAATAAACAAGGCGATTAGTTCAGAGTTCATTATCTGCCTTTAGACAAACAAACAAACAGACTGCTCCCTTTTGTACGCAGCAGCCTTTCACAGCTCATTGTTAGGGGCTTCTCAGAGGACTGGTAATAGGTTTTTTATCAGCTATTTGAAATTCTTTGCGACCAGAAGTGGCAGAAAGTGATAAAGAGAATCTGGCTTCATATTCTTGTTCAGTGTCAGAAATAACAGAAACTATAGATATTTCTTAATTAAAACAAGAGGCAAAAAGTATGTTCTGTGCAAGCCCAATTCATTCAGCTGATGTTGAAAAGGGGTATACTGTCCCTTTAAGCACAGGTTCTATAAGATAGATATATCACAGATATATAGTGGGGTGTCCAACCGCAACCCTCCAGATTAAGTCTTATATATCCATGTTACTGAAATATATAGGACCACTGCATGCTAATATATGAGTGACTGTGTGCGCCTAATTGAGCTCTGCCTGAACTTCATCATTGGCTCCAGTAAGTCCATTACTGAACCATCTGACTGTCCATGAGCGCCTGTCACAGGGATCTGATTATCAGTAAATCAATTATCTAATTAGAGCACATTACTGTCAATAAGTCCCTAATTCCTCTGTCCCTGCTGTGAGATTTACGGTAACTGCTCTATAGGGAGTGAATGGCTAAAATGTTAAAGGATAAGTAAACCGGTAAAACAAGTGAATATAAAATTGATGACGTGGCTATTCTAAGCACTATTGCAATGTACATTCATTATTTATTTATTTTTAATTCCAAGATATTAAGGGATACATGTACTGTTAATATGAATGAATTGTGTTACAACAGCGCCACCTGCTGGTCAGTTTCCCACCAGTCTGACCAGCAAGTAGTCAAGGAAGAAGTTGTCAGGAGAAAGAAAGAGGCTGCTCTGATGTTCTTCTGCTTAGGAAAGATTTGAGAAATGTTTCTAATTGTTTTCCTAAGCAGAAGAACATCAGAGCAGCCTTTCTTTCTCCTGACAACTTCTTCCTGTAGAAGCAGCCAGCTATCCACTTCTTAAAGGGGTTGTTAACACTTAGAATTGGCTTTTAATATGAGGTAGATATTGATATCCTAAAATGATTTGCAATTGGCCTTCATTTTTTTATGTTTTGTGATTTTTCAGTTACTTGGTAGGCAGCTCTCTGGTTTGGTATTAAACTTGCTAGGAATAGGACACTCTAGAACATGGATCCCCAACCTTTTGAACCCGTGAGCAACATTCAGTAGTAAAAGGCATTGGAGAGCAACACTAGCATGAAAAATGTTCTTGGGGTGCCAAATAAGTGCTGTGATTGGCTATTTGGTAGCCCCTATGGATTGTCAACCTACATTGAGACTCTGTTTGGCAGTACATCTGGTTTTTATGAAACCAAAACTTGCCTCCAAGCCTGGAATTCAAAAATAAGCTCCTGCTTTGAGGCCACTGGGAGCAACATCCAAGCGGTTGGAGAGCAACATGTTACTCAAGAGCTACTGGTTGGGGATCACTGCTCTAGAAGATATTAAAATTTAATATAAAGTTGAACCAGCATTTAAGTATTGGTCTTTCAGTTGCTGTACCACCTAAAACTGGGCATTGCAGAAAGAAAGTCCTACCCAGGAAATCTACTCTGAGCCTGGACACAATTGTATGTGACTTATAGCTCTTTGCACTTGTGTTACCAGTAAATAAACCTCTTTAGAAGCAGCGCCCCCTTGTGTGGCAAATCTCTCCTGCAGCATATGGACCAGATTTTAAAGGGGTTGTTCAAATTTGAGTTAACTGTTAGTATGATGTAGAGAGAGATATTCTGAGACAATTTGCAATTGGATTTCATTTTTTATGTGACCAGTTTGCAAATTAAGCAATATAAACGCACCCTTTAAAGAAGAAATAAACCCCTTAATAAGAAAAGTCCCTACATTCTACCCTAGGTAGTCCCCCCTCACTGCTACCCCCCCCCCCGTATAGTTAGTTATCCCTGAAATTGCCCTTAAGAGTTTGCTCGTGTATCGGTGCAGAGTAAGCTCTACAGAGCTCATGGGCGCCACCTTCAGGATCTCTGAATGCGCTGCATTGGGACTTGTACAGTTGGGGCAGTCTCCCGGGTTGTAGCAATTGCGCATGCACTTAAAGTGCCGGAAATTGCCAAAGGCAAGAGGAGCCGAAGAAGATCAGAGATACTGAAGGTGGCGCCTATGAGCTCTGCTGCGCTTAAGGTGGCCATACACGGGCAGATAAAGCTGCCGATATCGGTCGTTTGAACCAATTTGACAGCTTATCTGCCCGTGTATGGGGGCTTCAGATGGGTCTTCCCGAAATCTGGCCACGATATCGATCGGGAAGGTTTGATTTTTAACCGACCGACCCGTTGGAGCCCCTGGCGCATCGTAATTCGATTGTTCGGCCATACGGCCGAACGTTCAAATTACACCCGATATAGCCATGCCGTTAGTGGCATATCGGGGAAAGATCTGCTCGTTTGGCGATGTCGCCAAACGAGCGGATCTATGAGTCTATGGCCACCTTTACTCTGCTCAATCTGCACCAATACTTGAGCAAAGTGTTAAGGGCAATTTCAGGGGTATCTAAATATGCGGGGGAAGCAGGGAGGCAGGACTACCTAGGGTAGTAGACAGGGGCTTTTCTTATTGGGGGGCTTTAGTTCTCCACCCCTCTAATATCAGTCACATTATTTGTAGACATGTGTAAGTCCGTCTATGTGACATTTGTCCATCTCCTGCCGCACAAACCTGTCAGGAACTTGCACAAAATGTGGGATCTGGGACATTGCAGACCCTCTATTAAATGGTTCCTAGAAGCAAGAGAATCCAGAGGGGTCCTGACTTTCAAGACATTTTAGTGTATGTTTTCAGTCAATTCCAACTCAAGCCAATTAACATACCAAAGTTGATTGACCAATGACGTAATTCAGTGCTGTGAGGCCATCAGTGAACCTGAAAATGCAGAGCCATAAGGTGGCCATACACAATCAGCTAGTTTGGCAACGTCACCCAAGAGAGGATCTCTCCCCAATATGCCCACCTTGAGATATCAGCCTGATCTTATCGTGGGCCCTAAGGCCCAATGATCAGATCATAACCCTGAAAATACAGTCAAATCAGGGACCACATAAATGAACCAGTAAATTCCTCGATCCAGGATTTTTAAACCTGGCCTTTTTTTGGCCAGATATTATACTCTCATTAGTCTTCGGATTAACACTATTCCGTGGGAATTCTTATTGATTGAGTACAACACTAGGCCCTGGATGAGTCCTTATCCACTGGGTCTCTACAGACCCCTTAGGTGACACAATTATTGCTGAAAAATTGCATCATGCCTATTTGAAGACCCACACATTACATAAGGGTTGTGTTCCCATTGTGATTGTGTCTCCTTAGTTACAACACATGTTGTGTCTATTTGATGCTAGAAGTATGAGCTGGCCCATCCCTCGTGTGTACAACACAAACATCCTAATAGGCACCGAGGGCTGGGTGTGGGTTACTCAGCAGAGTAATTACTCCCCAAAGGGCAAATATAAATACATACAAATGAAAGGTTTCCAGGAAAGCTCAGAGATTCACCCCTTTATTTCTGTACAGGGAAGGAGGAGCTGAATCCAAGAGGATGAATCCAAGGGGGGCAAGTGCAGAACAGATATTGGGGTTCATTGTCCCTTCCCCACTCGTCAAATGCCTTACCTGTGCTTGCCATCAATAAGAATATTATGTGGGACAGTGGAGAAGCCTGGGAGAGGCATGAATTACAGTACTGCTACTTTACTGTCACTTTTTGTGGTGCAGTTTTTACTTTCTGGTACAAAAATGTCAGTCCAGTCTTTCTTTATGGCTTTATTACACTTACAGTCACAGTGAGACACACGGCAGAACCAGTTACCCTGGTCATTGGGCTCAACCAAAAACGAATAAAGAAAAAAAACAGTCGCACCCCATCAGCAGCTACCCCACTTATGACCCTCCCAAACATTGTCCACTCACCACAAGCCCAGCCCCCTTGCAACACACGTATTGCACTTTTGTGTCTCTTGCTGCCCCTCTGCAATGAGATCCATGACTGCGGTACTCCCTGATGGGCGCAAGCTTTGCTGCAATGTCGATGCTCAACTTTTTTACTGTAAATATGAGCAACATTGTAGAAGCTGAGTGCAAAGGGAGCCCCATACAATACACATACAAGTGGCCTGTGTAACATACAGATTTTCCTTGCACATTAGTACATCATGCCTTGTGCACAAGAGCTTTCTGTCGTGTTGCATGTGGCGTGTCGCCATGCACAAGCATGCAGTTTTGCACTCAGCACTGTACCCACTAACAGAAAATATATGAAATCTTCTAAAAACATTTGGGCTACCAGTGATAAAAGTGGGTTTTAGAATTACTTATATTATTACTTATATTATATATAAAACTGGGTTAGTACCAATGTTCTCTCTAAGGGTTGCGTGCAGAATTTTGTGTGAAAATACTAAATTTTGCATTTATTCTTAACTGCGCGTACAGTAAAAAAAGTTTAAAAATTATTTTTTTTGCGCACATAGCTGAGAAGGAATTAGAGGGAACCATGGTTAGTATTGTTTGTGCAATACCAGTATTATTTTGCTCTGACTTTTGCTTTCTCAATGTAGTGATGTGCACAAAAACTTATAGACATTTGAGGGCTGCCCTCTTAAACATCTTTGCAAGACCAAGACTGTGCACATGCTCAGTGGGGTCTGGGCTGCTTAGGGATCGTCATAAATGATCAAAACAGCCCAATCAAATAATATCTGCCAGAAGCCGATACAGCAAGACTGATTAATAATCACAATATACAGACTGCACTGGGTCCTGTGTTGTCATGTAATCTAATGTGGATTTTATAGTTTTTGTATTGTTTAATACACACTTTCTCCAACTCTCCCAGTTTATCTGTTTAAATCTGGCTCCATGATCTTTGTCCCTGCAGCTGGAGTTGGAAACAGTAAAGAGGATGTAAAGGCAAAAATAAAATCCACTACAAATTAGGTATGCACCGAATCCAGGATTCGGTTCGGGATTCGGCCAGGACTCGGCCTTTTTCAGCAGGATTTGGATTCGGCCGAATCCTAATTTGCATATGTAAATTAGGGGTGGGTAGGGAAATCACGTGACTTTTCGACCACAAAAGAAGAATTGTTTCCACTTTTTCCTTTCCTGCCCCTAATTTGCATATGGAAATTAGGATTCGGATTCGGTTCGGTATTCGGCCGAATCTTTCACCAAGGATTCGGCCTAATCTCAAATAGTGGATTCGGTGCATCCCTAATACAAATCTCTACACAGTCGCCAACTGCTCTACAGGGAAACAAACAAAGCTGCTTGAGTTCTGCATGGCTGGGAAGTAAGGTGGGGGCTCCCCATTCTGTTCATAAGTATGATTGTTTCCCTGCAGAGCAGTTAGGGACTGTCTGACAATTCCTATCCACAGCAGTAAATGAAGGGAGAATTTCACTGCATACAGTCAGGTTTCTTATAAAAACGGTACACATTTTGTAATTAAAGTATATTGGAGATAGGTTTCTTTTTCATTAAAGAAAGTAAAAATGGGATTTTATTTTGTTGCCTTTACATGCCCTTTAAGTGCCTATATGGTAAATACAATCCTGCCTGTAGGACCCCCACCAAAAATGTATCCCCCATCTGTGCATCACTTCTGTGCCCACAGGGAATCTTCAGGAGAAGACTAAGAGTCTACTTCACCAGTGTGACCCACATCCAACCCTAATTACTGGTGGTCTCCTAATTTGCATCCTGAACCCAGTCCCTGAACCCACACAAGGGGTTGTTCACCTTTAAATTAACTGTTAGTATGACATGGAGATGGACAATTTGCAATTGGTTTTCTTTTTTTATCATTTGTGGTTTTTGAGTTATTTAGCTTTTTATTCAGCAGCTCTCCCGTTTGCAGTTTCAGCATTCTGGTTACTAGGGTCCAAATTACCCAAGCGACGATATATTGATTTGAAAAAAAGATGGGGATATAAATAGGAGAGGCCTGAATAGAAACAGGAGTAATAAAAAGCAACAACAACACATGTGTAGCCTTACAGAGCATTTGTTTTTTGGATGGGGTCGGTGACCCCCATTTGAAAGCTGGAAAGAGTCAGAAGAAGAAGGCAAATACTTTAAAAACTATTAAAAAATAAATAATGAAGACCAATTGAAAAGTTGCTTAGAATTGGCCATTCTGTAACATAACAAAAGTTAACTTAACGCTGAACCAACCTTTAATGGATACAGTTGCTGAGTCCTAACAGTAGGTGTCACTGTTTAAATGCAAACTAAAGGCAGGTATCCCCTTTACTGCAGGTAAGACTGATGTATAGGTGTGTGTGTTCAGTGCATGGATGTTCTTATTGTCTGTCTGGCTGATTGTAGTCTCTGCACAACGTGTTCACTGTGATTCCTGGTAGGATTTGACCCCCTTTCAATCTGATCCAATCAGAGTTGCAGCCCTGGTATCGTAGGTGGGGTCGCTGACACCCAAATCAATACTTTTCAAGGCAAATATCACATCCCGTGTTCATTTGTCATTTTCTAGTTGTTGTTGAACTACACCTCCCAAAATTCCCTGCAGCTGTTTCTGAATGTCACCTAATCATCAATACCTGCTCCTAGAATGTGTAGTGCAGGGTTGGCAAGTTTTCAAAACCAGCCAAAGTCAGCGACAAAACCAGCCCAAAACTAGCCAAGAGGTTCTTTAAAAGTACCCCAAAAATAGCACAATATGTGCAGTGAAAAAAAGTCCAAAAAAAAAAAAAGAAATATGTATGAAAATATGGCTTTTTCAAATTTTTCCTTGAAGCAAAATGGGCAGATTCGCCAGTCGGTTGGGGGTATAGGGGCCCAATGAGGCCCTAAAACATATGTAATATCAATAAATATTGGTAAAATAGGTCAACCTCTAGTATTTTGGTGGCTGGCAGATTGAGGAAAGTCATCAGAAAATACAGAGCCCAAAATCTGGTAACTCCCGAATGCTACGCGTCAGTCCCATTGCATGCTGGGTATTGTAGTCTTACATTAAACTTGGCAGTCACCAAAAACTACATTACCCAAGGAGGAGGCACAGGCTCGGCACATTTGGGCAAAAAAAAACTTTGGTTGGTTTATAAAGTACAAACCAAAGGCCCAAAAAGTAGCCCCAATCTGTACCTTGGCCAGTTTGTACTCTCAAACCTCGCCTGGGCTTTAAATTAGTAGCCCAATTTGGCTGGAAAACAGGCAACCCTGGTGTAGTGCAGGGACAGCAGGGAGCAATGGGAGATGCCAAACTGTGTAACTGACTCAGGGGTGTAACTATAGAGGAAGCAGACCCTGCAGCTGGGGGGCCCAGGAGGTATAGGGGCCCCATGAGATCCTAATTCATATACAATCTAAATAAATATTGGTAAAACTGGTCAACCTGGAGGCCTGAAAAATAATCTGCAGTGGGGCCCAGTAATATCTAGTTATGCCACTGAACTGACTCATTGATGGAGAGCCACAGGGGATGATGGGAAGTGTAGGCCAGGGACACCTGGAGAGAAAAGGAGAGGTGTAGTTCAGTGACAACTGGAGATGGCTGGCCCATGTGTATGTGTGTAATTATCCTCCCCCTGCTGTGCCCATTATGTACTCGCCTATAATAAAGTCCATTGCAGCCTTATCAACACCCACACACCCCTGATATTATTGATAGGCGCACAGTCTGCCCCGGACTCCTCCCCCGACACGCCCCCTCCCTATGCAGCAGTCGGGGCAGGAGCTCGGGAGAGCAGTAGAGTCCGGGGAGCAGGATGCAGTGTGTGAGGAGACAGCCCTCCCGATCTAAGTCCCAGGAGCAGGTGCAGGAGGAGGAGAGGCAGGAGAGCAAGAGGCAGGAGGCGCAGCTGAACTCTAAGCAACTGGGTAAGAACTTCACTCACAGGTGCTACTCTATCCCCCTTCCCCTGAGGGACACATCACTTATCAGCAGCAGCAGCAGCAACTTCCCCAGACACGCCCACTTTCTTAAAGAAGCCCCTCCTCCCACTTACACTCTTAATCTGCACATTCCCTCAGTGAGCCCCTATTTCTTGCACCCACAGATCTATCTCCAAAAGTGATTTCTGTGCTTCACCCCATCCCAAATCATGTGCCCCCCACCTCTGCCCCCTCTGTCATTTCTTATAAGTCTGTGTGTGGCTATAGGGTGACCCAGGGGCCTATTAAAGGCACAGCGTCTGCTTATTGTTGCACCTCCCCTCTGGATGATAAGGTAACCTGTATATTAGGGATTGTGCTTCTCATGAAACATTAAGGGCAGAGACACACATGGAGATTCGGGAATCGGGGAGATTTAGTCGCCCAGCAGCAAATCACATACTGTATTCCTTGGGTCGACTAATCTCCACGCAATGCCTTCCCGCTGGCTACAGTGTAAATCGCCGGAGGGATGGCACTCGGAGCGCTTTATTTTCCGAAGTCGCCCAAAGTTTCCTGGTGAGGCGACTTCAGAAAACGAAGCACTCCAAGTGTCATTCCGCTGGAGATTGAGATTCTAGCCGACGCGAAGGCTTTTCAGGGAGATTAGTCGCCCGAAGAAGAGGTGATTAGTCGCCGAGCAACTAAATCTCCCCGAATCTTTGCTTCTGTCTCTGCCCTAAAACCAGTGTGTATATATATATATATATATATATATATTAGGGATGCACCGAATCCAGGATTCGGTTCGGGATTCTGCCTTTTTCAGCAGGATTTGGCCGAATCCTTTTGCCCGGCTGAACCGAATCAGAATCCTAATTTGCATATGCAAACTAGGGGCGGGGAGGGAAATTGCGTGAAGAAGGAAGTTAAAAAAATGGTTTCCCCTTACCACCGCTAATTTGCATATAAAAATTAGGATTCTGTTCGGTTTTCGGCTGAATATTTCGAGATGGATTCGGGGGTTCAGTGGAATAGGATCTGTTATCCGGAAACCTGTTATCCAGAAAGTTCTGAATTACAGAAAGGCATTCTGCACTTACATGTGTACAGTTTATTTCTCAGATAATCAATGCTGTCACCATAACCGGCCACAATATTTGTTTTACCACTGTATAATGATACAGGTCCCAGAAATGGCCAGTGGCTCTTTTTTTTACTGATCAGGGATTATATTCATGTTTGGGAAAATGATGAAACCTCTCTTTAAAAGGATCCCATTCACTCACCTCTCCTCTCTGTGTAATCAGTTAAGAGAGTGTTGATTGGCTGCTCCCCTGCAGATTGTCTCCAGCCCAACACGGGGGGCCCGGAGTCAGTTCTCAGGTGTGTCTGGGGGAGCTGCGCACCTGTATTATTCTTGCTCATGTTGTGTCTGGCTGGGGATAATGAGAAACCTTTCACACCGCAATCCTTTCATGTTTTGTGAGTTATTGTAGAGGGTTAATTTGTCCTTTGATAGAGAAATAAATTGGATCATGCGACTCTTTCTGCTCAGTGGAGCGTTCCGTTCTCTTTGTGGCTCCATTGCTGCATATTCACAAGAAAAGGGGGAGTTTGGGCACAATTATAGCTTTTTATTTACACTTAACTATATGGGCTGATTGCAGTCAAACTATCGGTGTATTCCTGGAGTTGGAACCTACAGCAGCCAATCAGAACTGTTCTTGGATACAATTGTTCTCTATGAGCACATCTGCACTTTATCATGTTCTTTATCATGTTCTTACTACTGTCTTATCACAATGATACACCCATCATGTCTGACGTTTAGCATTATTTACTAAACATATTACATCTGCTGAGTGTGCTCTGTCTTGTCCTGTCCCTGCACTATACTGTCCTGTCTTGCAGGAGTTATTTTTGCACTTGCACTTTTTGTCTGTGTCCGGTACATCTATGTTGTGTGTAGCACCAGGGTCCTAGAGGAACGTTGTTTCGTTTCACTGTTCAAACGTATATGGATGAAATGACAATAAACTCACTCTTGACTTGTCACTTGACTGTCTGCACTTGACTGATGGGAACTAATTGCTGATTGATTTCTGTGAGTTATGGGTTTGGGAACAAATGACATTACTTGTCATCAAGATGCGACTGTTCTATTGACACAGGGGCCTTAGATATAAAAGCCAGGGCACAGGAGGGCCACACTCAATCCCAATCTGAGTTACTCTATAGTCTGTAGTATGAAGAAGCCCTTAAAAATCTGCAAATAACTTTTTATTGGGGGTCTCTTCCATGGACGGCCATTGTCTGAAAGCATGGACTAGTGTGGGGGGGCTATCAGTTGGGCAGTTGGGCTATCAGTTTGTCAGGAAGGCCACAAACATGTCAAAAAGTCACTCTATTTGCTGGGGCTGTTCTGCTATGCATGCCACACTTATTGCCACTATGCAGTCTATTTTTCCTGCCACTATGCATGCCGCACTTCCTGCCACTATGCATGCCGCACTTCCTGCCACTATGCATGCCGCATCCTACCACTATGCATGCCGCATCCTACCACTATGCATGCCGCATCCTACCACTATGCATGCCGCATCCTACCACTATGCATGCCGCATCCTACCACTATGCATGCCGCATCCTACCACTATGCATGCCGCATCCTACCACTATGCATGCCGCATCCTACCACTATGCATGCCGCATCCTACCACTATGCATGCCGCACTTATTGCCACTATGCATTCTGCATTTCCTGCCACTATGCATGCCGCACTTCCTACCACTATGCATGCCGCATCCTACCACTATGCATGCCGCACCCTACCACTATGCATGCCGCACTTATTGCCACTATGCATTCTGCATTTCCTGCCACTATGCATGCCGCACTTCCTACCACTATGCATGCCGCATCCTACCACTATGCATGCCGCATCCTACCACTATGCATGCCGCATCCTACCACTATGCATGCCGCATCCTACCACTATGCATGCAGCACTTATTGCCACTATGCATTCTGCATTTCCTGCCACTATGCATGCCGCACTTCCTACCACGATGCATGCCACACTTCCTGCCACTATGCATGCCGCACTTCCTACCACTATGCATGCCGCACTTCCTACCACTATGCATGCCGCACTTCCTGCCATGATGCATGCCACACTTCCTACCACTATTCATGCCGCACTTCCTGCCACGATGCATGCCGCACTTCCTGCCATGATGCATGCCGCACTTCCTACCACTATTCATGCCGCACTTCCTACCACTATGCATGCCGCATCCTACCACTATGCTTGCCGCACTTATTGCCACTATGCATTCTGCACTTCCTGCCACTATGCATGCCACACTTCCTGCCACTATGTATACTGTAGGAGATTGCAGGTAACTGATTACAGTGCTGCAATTTGCACACAACATATTTTGGTTGCACCATGATCTCCATGAGGCTGAAGCACAAGGATCCACCTGAATATAAAGCTGCATGTAGCCATGGGGTTGCACTTACTTGCACATTAGATAAACATGTATGTTCAGTGTATGTTGAGGCTCCCATGCCCCCAGCCTGCCTGTGCCGGGAGTGAGATGGTGAAACAAGATACCATTGCCATACCCAGTGCCCATAGAAAGGAACCAGACAATTACCCTCTCGGATTTCAGACTCACCGTCTCTCAGAACAGGTTTTCTCTCCAGCAGAAGAAGTGTTAATTCTGCCATTTAACCAATTCTTGTCTGTAGGGAACAAAGGCACTTGTATATCTTATCCATAGATTTGTGGCAGCTCTTTATTCACAGGGCAGTGGATTTGTTGCTCATTGTCTGTTTGGTTGATGGGGCACCTCTCACCTTCTGTTTATTAACATCAAGTTAAGTGGAGGGGGGGGCATGATGGTGGTGGGGGCTAATATCACACACTGGGGGGTTAACTGGGTAAATGGTCAGTAAACCATGGTAACCAAATTAAAATTTTGCTCTTCGTATTTCACCTGCGGCTGGCTAAGAAAAATCTGATAATTAATTGATTGTAGTGTGTTACTGCCCTGCTGCTAATTTTTGGATTAATGAGCCTCATTGTATTTCCTAGAACAAATTTTAACCCCCCCCCCCCGTGTGACACATTGCTGACTAGTAGCAGTGACTTCCTGGTTCAGAAGTTTAAGAATATCCAACAAATGTGAGTTTATTCACGTTTCATTTATTCATTTGGATGTAATGTGAGAAGCAGGCTCTGCCCTTTTACTTTTATGACTGGGCACAATAGAAAGTGCCTTTTATAATAATTAAATGTCAGGGGAAGCAGGGTAATGTATTATAGTGTATTATAGTATTGTAGTGTATTATATTGTAGTGCAACATCAAACTGAGCCAAGGGTGCAGCTCCCTTTCCCTCCATAAAATCCTATTCAGCCCTCTGCTCAGCGCTCCCCTCTTTACCCTTCTCCATCTCCATGCTCCTAAATCACCTGCTTCCTCGGTCTCCATCGTCTCTTCACCTCCTCCAGAGCAATTGCACCCCCAGGGGCCAAATGATCATGAACTTAATTAGGGTGATTCCTTGGCTTTGCTGTTACAGCAGAAAAGGGGGCAACTCATTTACAGTCCCAGAGAACATGTACAATGGCCCCTCTGGCGCTGCTTGTTAGTTCCAGGGTATATGATGTCCCACCTCCCAGCACTTACAGTTTTAGGTGTGTTACTGGCTCCAGATAAGCACATTGGCTGGAAAACATGATTTTGAGTGACAAAAAAAAACGGGCTCAATGTTTTATCCCAAACAACTTCATATCTATGGAGTATTTATATTAAGAATTAGTTGCCTCATTAAGTATTAAGACTTAGTTCCCCGTTCAGCATTGGCTTGTTGGATGGTGGATCTCCAGGGATAAATATTGGTTTTTGGATATTCTTTATTTGTAACACAGCATTGACTTGAGGGATAGTGGACCTCCAGGCATATATATGGTTTTAGGATGGTTGTCTAGTGTAAAACAGCATTGGCTTGTGGGATGGGGGACCTCCAGGGATAAATATGGTTTGGGGATATTCTTTATTTGTAACATAGCATTGACTTGAGGGATGGTGGACCTCCAGGCATACATATGGTTTTAGGATGGTCGTCCAGTGTAAAACAGCATTGGCTTGTGGGATGGGGGACCTCCAGGCATAAATATGGTTTTGGTAAGGTCCTTCATTGTAACATGGCGTTGGCTTGTGGGATGGTGGTCCACCAGGGATATATATGGTTTTGGGATGGTCCTGCAGTGTAAAACAGCATTGGCTTGTGGGAGGGTGGATCTTCAAGGATGAATATGGATTTACTGTGTCCCTCAGTATAACAAGGCAATGGTTTGTGGTGTGAGCTCTCTAGGGATAAATATAGTTTTGAAATGGTCCTTCATTGTAAAACGGCATTTACTTGTTGGGATGGTGGACCCCCAGGGATATACATAGTTTTGGTATGGTCCATATGTGTAACACTGCATTAGCTTGTGGGATGGTGGATCTCTAGGGATAAGTATGGTTTTGGTTTGGTCCTTCATTGTAACATGGCATTAGCTTGTGGGCTGGTGGACCTCCAGGGATATATATTGTTTTGGGATGGTCCTTCAGTGTAAAACGGCATTGGTTTGTGAGATGGAGGATCTTCAGGGATAAATGGATTTACTGTGGTCCCTCAGTATAACAAAGCACTGGTTTGTGGGATGGTTGATCTAAAGGGATAAATAAGGTTTTGATATGGCCCCTCACTGTAACTTTGCATTGGCTTGTGGGATGGTGGATCTCCAGTATAACACTGGTGTGTCGGATGGTTCAGGTACCACAGTGAGGCTACTGTAGTGGCCTAGAGACCTTGCAGACTAGCAGGGCCACTAGATAAGGAAAAGATTTTCCAATGGTCGGGAGATTAATCTTACCATAAGCTTGAACTATGGTGGATCCCTCTCTATTTTATCTGAACGTTCAGAGCAGTGCAGGTGATACTACAGCCCATACAGTGTGTTTTCAGCTCAGGGATATCAGGATGTTGTTCTTGAATTTTGGGTGTAGCCTTTGGGCCTGCCAGAGCTCAGCCCATTGTTATAGCAGAGGAATTATTACAGGAAGGCAGGTTTATTGCTTTTGGGCCACAGGGGAGGTCACAGCTTTACAACGTTTATCTTTAGCCAGATAGTTTAGCAGCAGCCGCCGAGGGGCCAAATGCACACTTCGATTATATAAAAGGGCCCTGCAAATCCAGTCTTCCCCCAGGCCATGCCACCTCTGCAGATACATACCTCTGTATTTAAGGTACTAGGTACTTCTGTGGAACCGTGATATGTCCCTGTTTCTATAAAAGATACATACCGCAGCCTTGCTCCACTGGTTTGTACAGCGATACATTGAGGAAGTTACTAACCAGTCTGATGTCCCAAGGCAGAGTTCTCTCTTACTGGTTACAGATTCCATACAGTGCGAGTGTAAGCTCTTGTTTCATAAGGTCAAGGGTTCGTCAACTCATGTGAACAACTTGTGAACTTGACAATTGGCTTTGTGAAAATTGTTCTTGTGACTGTTTCAGAACTCTCATTGGCTCTAATGCTCTGATTGGATACAGGTTGGTCTAGCCCTGTGATCATTCTAATGCTCTGATTGGATACAGGTTGGTCTAGCCCTGTGATCATTCTAATGTTCTGATTAGATACAGGTTGGTCTAGCCCTGTGATCATTCTAATTTCTGATTGGATACAGGTTGGTCTAGCCCTGTGATCATTCTAATGTTCTGATTGGATACAGGTTGGTATAGCCCTGTGATCATTCTAATGTTCTGATTGGATACAGGTTGGTCTAGCCATTCTAAACACTGATATCCTTATCATTTACAGTAGGGGGTATTAATACACGAGCAATACTCAGAGTTCCTTGTATAACTCAGCCTACAGCCTTGTGTCTTTATATGGTCACAGAACCCCTCAGTGACTTCTAATATCCTTATCATTTACAGTAGGGGGTACATTATCCCTTATAATACATGAGTGATACTCAGAGTTCCCTGTATAACTCAGCCCTGTGTCTTTATATGGTCACAGAACCCCTCAGTGACTTCTAATATCCTTATCATTTACAGTAGGGGGTACATTATCCCTTATAATACATGAGTGATACTCAGAGTTCCCTGTATAACGCAGCCTGCAGCCTTGTGCCTTTATATGGTCACAGAACCCCTCAGTGACTTCTAATATCCTTATCATTTACAGTAGGGGGTACATTATCCCTTATAATACATGAGTGATACTCACAGTTCCCTGTATAACTCAGCCTGCAGCCTTGTGCCTTTATATGGTCACAGAACCCCTCAGTGACTTCTAATATCCTTATCATTTACAGTAGGGGGTACATTATCCCTTATAATACATGAGTGATACTCAGAGTTCCCTGTATAACTCAGCCTGTAGCCTTGTGTCTTTATATGGTCACAGAACAACTCCTCAGTGACTTCTAATATCCTTATCTTTTACAGTAGGGGGTACATTATCCCTTATAATACATGAGTGATACTCAGAGTTCCCTGTATAACTCAGCCTGCAGCCTTGTGCCTTTATATGGTCACAGAACAACCCCTCAGTGACTTCTAATATCCTTTTCATTTACAGTAGGGGTACATTATCCCTTATAATACATGAGTGATACTCAGAGTTCCCTGTATAACTCAGCCTGCAGCCTTGTGCCTTTATATGGTCACAGAACAACCCCTCAGTGACTTCTAATATCCTTATCATTTACAGTAGGGGTACATTATCCCTTATAATACATGAGTGATACTCAGAGTTCCCTGTATAACTCAGCCTGCAGCCTTGTGCCTTTATATTGTCACAGAACCCCTCAGTGGCTTCTAATATCCTTATCATTTACAGTAGGGGGTACATTATCCCTTATAATACATGAGTGATACTCAAGAGTTCCCTGTATAACTCAGCCTGCAGCCTTGTGCCTTTATATGGTCACAGAACAACCCCTCAGTGACTTCTAATATCCTTATCATTTACAGTAGGGGGTACATTATCCCTTATAATACATGAGTGAATTTACTATGCATCTTTCTCTTTCTACCAACAGGACTGCCAGATGATGAGGATTTGAGGGTTCTTCTGAAAGGCAGCAATCTGTACAAGTTAAAATCAGGCTCATGGAAAAGGCCAAGATTTTACAAACTGCAAGAAGACTGCAAGACCGTCTGGTATGATTCCAAGAAGTTATTTAAGTCCTCAGAATCACAGACATGTAAGTACAATCATGTTGCCTTACTCAACCTCTCTAAAGGGGGGGGATGGTGATCAATTAATTTCCCCCTATCAGATGACGCAGAACAGTTGATCTGGGACAGATATGTGGCCAATATACAATGCAATAATTGTGATGTCCAGCCTAATCGAGATATGTAGCCAATACCAGACCATAATATAATGGTGCTATATTGCCCGTACAAGTACAGATACAGAGCCTATGATATTTGCTGCCCTGCCAGTATCACTATAAAGGAACATAAGGCGGCTGATAACAGGTGTGCAAGCAAACACAGTGCTATTTACTCTCATGGCACCTGATACGCCTGTATAAATAAGGGTGGGGAGAGAGGGCTTCTGATTGTGTTAACATGGGTTTTATATTTCATACACAGCACCTTCTACCCTGTACTGTCGGGGCGTAGCTGGTAGGATCCGGAGTAGGTGCCTGGTTGGCGGGTTACACAGACAGCAGCCGTCATTTTTACCTTTATTTATTCTTCTAATGAAACAAAAAGGAAAAAATGAGTGTGATTTTTAGTGTCCCAATTCTCAGGATAAGGTCTCTATACAGTAGGGCTCATTTATCAACACTGGGCAAATTTGCCCATGGGCTGTTACCTATAGCAAACAATCAGTAATTAGCTTTTTAAAGCCAGCTGCAAGTAGAACAATGAATGCAGCAATCTGATTGGTTGCCATGGGTTACAGCCCATGGGCAAATTTGCCCAGTGTTGATAAATGACTCCCAGTCTGTCTACTATATAAACCTTTATGGGGAGATTTAGTCGCCCCGGCGACAAATCGCATCTTCTTCGGGCGACTAATCTTCCCGAACTGCCTCCCCGCTGGTTAGAATCTAAATCGCCAGCGGAATGCCACTCTGAGCAACTTCCTCGTGAGGCAACTTCGGGCGACTTCGGAAAACGAGTGCCATCCTGCCTGTGATTAAGATTCTAGCCAACGGGGAGGCTTTTCGGGGAGATTAGTCGCTCCAAGAACAGGCGATTTGTCACCGGGCAACTAAATCTCCCCGAATCTCGTCTGTCTCTGCCCTATAGATGAAGAAAAATACAACAATCTGCAGTTGTATCAGTAGTAGCAGTATAGGTATGTGATGTATTATCCAGAATGCTCTGGACCTTTCCGAATAAGGGAATCTTTCCGTAATTTAGATATATATATGTTAGGTCAGCTTGAAAATCTTTTAAACATTAATTAAAGCCAAAAGGATTGTTTTGCCTTCAAAAAGGATTCATTGTATCTGAGCTGAGTACAAGCTATTGTTTTTTTTATTCATGAGAAAAAGAGGTGATTTGTCGCTGGGCAACTAAATCTCCCCGAATCTTCGCATGTGTCTCTGCCCTTAAAACTCCTCCATTAAAGATTAAGTGTTTCTCACAGTTATTCTCCCAGTTCTTGGAAATCGGACAACTTCTAAAGTTTTCCCTATCGGTGGCAGAGACGGGGTGCAACCGAAAATGATCGCAGTCCCACCCTGGAGCATGATGATAACACACCTTCCTGTTTTCTTTCTTTTAATGGGATGGCTGCGTATTTATCTGTATCCCTATTGTTTGTGTTTGATAAGAGCACACATCGAGTTTTCTCCTTTCCATTGCTACATTAGTGTCTCAGTGCCTGGGAAGAGTGAAAATAACAAGGCTGATGTTAAGTTGGGGTCTCACGGAGAAAGCAGGTCATCCAGCTTTGTTGTTTTCAAACTAATTGTTAGATCATTGGCCTATGACATTGGGTTCCTGTACAGTCATTTTGAGAAGACATAGTTGCTAGAGTTTAGGATGAAAACAAAAACTCATCCATTGAGTTTAACCCACAGTAAGGGGCCAATTTATCATATGTTGGTAGTAGAGCAGCATAGTTGGGTTGGTGACCACCAGCTTTCACTTCTTCTATCCGAATCTCCAATGGTCAAGAGTCAAGAACATGCACATCTAAGACCAGGACCAGTTTGGCTTCAGCTGTTCATGCTCCTGGTCAACAACTGCCACTAGAGAACCAAGGAAAGGACTGAAGCCAAAGGCAAAAAATAAAGAAAATAGGCAGTAAAAGTGAGGGCACCACACAAATTACATTCATAAATGTAATTTAAAAAAAAAAGAGAAACTCAAAATTCATTCCAGTCTGAGGGTGCAAGCTATAGACAAAAAGTTGAGAATGTGGTTGGAGTGTTCCCAAAAAAAAAATCAAAGCAAAAGTAGTGATTATTTAGCAAGATATAAGAGAAAAGGCCTAACATGTTTCGTGCATAATGGGCGAGAGAGACTATCGCACAAAACGTGTTAGGCTCATAGTGCCTATGAGCAAGTGCCCCAATAGGGATGAAACTCATTAGGTATTTTCTCTTATGTCCTAATAAATTTTTTTTTTTTTCATTTTCACCACATTCTCCATTTTCAGCCAGGGAGAAGACGTCTAGGTGCCACTGACCCTGCTGTGCTGCTTTGCCTTTTATTATGAGGTACAATGGAGAAGGCTGTATTGGGGTGTGTGAGTTAGAGTTAGGGTTTAGGGAGGCCACTGCAGGGGAACACTGCTATAAAGTTGTTGTTCTCTTTAAATAACAACAAGATGGTTCAGCTCTAATAAGGGCTATAGAGCAACATGTCGGCTCCCCCCCATCTACAATAATATGTACCTCTGTGTAGTTGTGCACATTACTTGGGAAACACAGTGGGATTTGGCTGTCTGTGCCAGGGTTGGATGGAAGACTAACAGGCAGTGTCACCGACCCAAACATACACATCCTCGTCGGCCAAGCTTTGTACTGTCAACATTTCTATATGCCAACAGCTCCCATCTTCCTGTTCTATATTCCCTGTCTTTATAGGAACATAGGCAGGTGGTGTCTGGCCTCTGTCTTTCCAGCCTCATTTGGGGAGTTTTCAGTTAAAAAAGCTTGGGGGCCCCAGGACAATGTGTCTCTTCTGCTGTTGGAAAGTGGTAAATCCATGTCACCGCTGGTCTGTTTTTACAAATAAATCAGAAGTAACAGATGATATGATAGAGTGGGGGCATCAAAGAGATCAGTCTGGCCGCTCCTTCTCATTTCCTTTAATGTCTGTTCGGGGTTTCCTATACAAATAGCACTGGGCTCTATTATCTCTACAGGCGTCGGGATCAGGGAATTTCCTCTGTGGGGCCCAAGCTACGACCATCTGATTTTCATTAACTCTTTGCTATAGCCCAGCTACTGGCAATGCTGCTGTGAGTTAGTGAATTATTCCTACTTATCTCTCTGTATTACACCCAAGTGGACCAGTTGGATCGTATGCATTTACTTTATTAAGGTCACAAAAATTTGTTCAAGGTCTAGTTACGCATAGCAACCAATCGGCAGCTAGCATTTAATTGGGCGTCTGCAAAGCAAATATCTGACTCGATCCTTGGGCTGCCAGAACACTAAACCAAGTCACATATGAACTCAGTAGAGCTATGGACATGAGCAGGACTTGGCCATGTAGACATGTCAGTGCAACCAATAGCAAACTAGAAAAAAAATGTTTATGATTATGAAATTTGATTGGCCCACATGTTGTGTGATTGGTTTGGTGTGGTCAGAAATGACCAGTGTTGGGTTTGAGGCTACCTAGTCTAAGTGTCAGTGAAGACCAAGACTTTAAGGAGTTGGGGCTGGTCAAGCCTATGGCTGGGGTCAATCTATAACCTCTGCTGTCCTGCTAAATTACTAAATTGAGACAATCAATGATGGACTCATTCAGCTTGTTGTAATCTATTGTTCTCCACTGAGGGGCGCTGTTCCCATCATGCCCATAGGTCACAGCAGTTGAGTTCCTATTATTATGGCCAAGTTGGTCGGAATGTTCCAAAAAAAACCTCAAATAATCAACGTATTTGTTCATCTGTGATGGCTGCACCTCATCTACATATTTCTGCAGGGTTGGATATACCCCAGGGGATACACGGGTTTAATATAATGAAATTTGTCAGACCACATTCCTGCAGGGAAACACTCCCTGTTCATAATCATTCCTTATTCACAGCCATTCTGTCACTCTTATTATGTACTACTCCCATTATCCACGATTATTATTACAGGTATGGGACCTGTCCAGGGCCGCCATCAAAAATTACTAAAACATTGGTGACAGGGGCCCTATAGAATATTTAAAAAAAACACTGGAGGCCAGGGACCTATTTATCTGTTATCTACTGTGTATCCTGTGCTTGAATGGCTGCCCCCATGGCTACACAGCAGCTTGTTTATATAAACTATAGTAGTACTTATCTGTTATTTACTGAGTATCCTGTGCTTGAATGGCTGTCCCCATGGCTACACAGCAGCTTGTTTATATAAACTATAGTAGTACTTATCTGTTATCTACTGTGTATCCCGTGCTTGAATGGCTGCCCCCATGGCTACACAGCAGCTTGTTTATATAAACTATAGTAGTACTTATCTGTTATCTACTGTGTATCCTGTGCTTGAATGGCTGCCCCCTGGCTACACAGCAGCTTGTTTATATAAACTATAGTAGTACTTATCTGTTATCTACTGTGTATCCTGTGCTTGAATGGCTGCCCCCATGGCTACACAGCAGCTTGTTTATATAAACTATAGTAGTACTTATCTGTTATCTACTGTGTATCCTGTGCTTGAATGGCTGCCCCCATGGCTACACAGCAGCTTGTTTATATAAACTATAGTAGAGTTTCTGAAGCAAACACACCAGTTTTAACAGTGCAGAGCAACACTACATTATATTGTTATTCCTTTAAAAAGCTTTCCTGTTTTGGTGTTACTTTTCCTTTAATAAAGCATCTAAAGCACAGTAGTGCCTGATTTTAAATCCTTTCACTTTTACACACACACAAGTGCAACAAAATGCCAGGCTGTAGGGCACAAGACATTGCTGTTTTGGAAGAGAATCCTGAATCTGTTCTGTGAATCTGTACGTGGCGTTTGGGACTCGCCCTGAATTCAGCGCTGACTCAGTTTGTGCCACCGGAGCACTTGTCACATTTATTTACACAACATTCATTCTCCTGTGACAGTAGGTGTGACTCCTCCCCTTGCACTGCTGTCATGTGCAATTGTCTGTAGGAAACTGCCAGTTCCCATTGCTCCTCTCCCGTTCCCAGTGGGTTAAAGGGTATATTCCCCCTGACTTGGGTTCCAGGCTCAGTTATTAGGGGGAATAATGGGGATGGAAAGCAAAACCTTCCGCAGAGACTGTTTAGCATCACGTTACAGATCAGCGGCAGCATTAAAGGGGTTAATTGTTAATCCGGCTGCACCCAACCTGGTGGAAATAAATATATATATCTGCCTGCAGCCAGTGTTTGCTTTGCCTTTGTTTTATGACCAGTTTCCAGCAGAGTGCGAAGGAAAAAAAAAGATTTTGATTTAAACCAGCTCTGTATCCGCCTGTGGGACATCCACTCCTAATACATACGTAGACTCGGCTGCATTTATTTCCCTGGGTACAGTATGGGAGTGTGCAGGCATTGTATTTATCATTATACATATAGGTGGGAGCTGCCATAATGTCTCCTTTACACTGTAACACCTATTTGGGCCACTCGGGGTTAATTCACCAGCTAGAACACTAGAGCATGGGTTACACGCGACTTACACCCAGGGCAGGGCCTTCGCTAAGTGGAAGTGTTCCCTCTATGGTGTAGTGCAACTACATCCCCCCAGGCTACTGTGCACACAAAAACAACTTGGGCGCCAGGAGGTTCTTAACAATCAGGAACGGTTTATTATGCCAAAAAGGGCAAATGAGCACAGGTTTCAGTAGTCACGCAGGAGCTTGAGGAAAACAGCATATTGAGAGTTCACACAGAACAAAGGCAGGCTCACACAGAGAGTACACAGGCAAATGCAGTACAACCTTTCCCTCCTGGAAGTTGTCAGGAAGCAGCTTGTACCCTACAGTCCCTCTTCACTGAGGTCCCTGACTGGAGGCAACACACACAGCCTCTGGGAAGCTCCTCCCTTACTGCAAATCCTTGTTGGAGCTTCAGCTGCTCTTTCTCTCATCTCTCTGCCTTTCTCTCCTAGAGAGACTATGACAAGTCTGCCCTAGTGTATCTGTTCCTCATTCACGGGGTTACCTGGCCCCCGACTTGGTCACATGACTTCTTCTGGGCCTATTGCACTCAGTCCCCCTGAGCACATCCAGCTGGAATCACATCCAGAGGCAAAAGAGGAAGAGGCCACTCCCTGCACACACTATGTAGGAGTGAGTCAGAGCAGTGTCATCAAATCTCTCAGCCTATCACTGTAAAGGTTATTCTGTAACAGGGATTCTACCCAATAACCCAAGGAAATGGTGAAAAGATTAACTCTATAGGGCCTGTATCCCTATAGGGCCCTACATTCACCCGGGGGAAAAAAAACCCATTTCTCCTGACAATGGTTTAACAATCCCCAACATTTCAACTAACAGTACCATCACATCCACTTCTGGTATCCTCTCCTAGGCATACCTGGTAACAATGGTCACTGCAAAGGAAAAATGCACACAGCATACACAATACTGTATTAACATTAAATAATAACAGTTGCAGTTGGTCAGCTTTATTATACGCCAATACTTTCTTTCCTCCCAAGGGTCCACACAGGTCATCCTTGAAGTGCAGAAACAAGGCAGAAGAGTTGTGGTGGGGATCAATAGTCCTGAATTAGAACCCACTTAGTCCAACAGTCCTTCCAGCCACAAAAAAACAAGCAAGCAGCACTCTAGGCATCTCACTCTGCAGGAGTCCATAGAAGAGCTGTAGAAACATCAGAAGAATCCATCCTCCAGGTTCTCCTCTTCCAGATCCATGATCCAGGATCACACATGAGCAGGAAATGGCTCCATCCGGGACATCCATCTTCCTCCCATCCAACTGACATCCGCAGGCCTTCATGAAATTCGGGGCGAACCTCCAAGCCCGAACCCACGGCCAAATACTTCGAAGGAAATTCGTATGATTCAAAGAATTCATAAGTTCCGTTTATCCACTTCGAAAAATTCGTACGATCCGAACAAAACAATGCACAGCCTGGTATTTAAAGGGTTAATGCCCCACGTTGGGCAGCCAAATGTAACACCTATTTGGGCCACTCGGGGTTAATTCACCAGCTAGAACACTAGAGCATGGGTTACACGCGACTTACACCCAGGGCAGGGCCTTCGCTAAGTGGAAGTGTTCCCTCTATGGTGTAGTGCAACTACATCCCCCCAGGCTACTGTGCACACAAAAACAACTTGGGCGCCAGGAGGTTCTTAACAATCAGGAACAGTTTATTATGCCAAAAAGGGCAAATGAGCACAGGTTTCAGTAGTCACGCAGGAGCTTGAGGAAAACAGCATATTGAGAGTTCACACAGAACAAAGGCAGGCTCACACAGAGAGTACACAGGCAAATGCAGTACAACCTTTCCCTCCTGGAAGTTGTCAGGAAGCAGCTTGTACCCTACAGTCCCTCTTCACTGAGGTCCCTGACTGGAGGCAACACACAGAGCCTCTGGGAAGCTCCTCCCTTACTGCAAATCCTTGTTGGAGCTTCAGCTGCTCTTTCTCTCTATCCTATCTGCCTTTCTCTCCTAGAGAGACTATGACAAGTCTGCCCTAGTGTATCTGTTCCTCATTCACGGGGTTACCTGGTCCCCGACTTGGTCACATGACTTCTTCTGGGCCTATTGCACTCAGTCCCCCTGAGCACATCCAGCTGGAATCACATCCAGAGGCAAAAGAGGAAGAGGCCGCTCCCTGCACACACTATGTAGGAGTGAGTCAGAGCAGTGTCATCAAATCTCTCAGCCTATCACTGTAAAGGTTATTCTGTAACAGGGATTCTACCCAATAACCCAAGGAAATGGTGAAAAGATTAACTCTATAGGGCCTGTATCCCTATAGGGCCCTATAACACTGTACAGTATAAAGCCATAGCCCAGAACATTCCCTCTCTGTATATTTGTGTTTATACATATGAATGGGGGGGTGACCATATTGCTTCTCTTTTAGCCCCACTAATCAGGTCATAAACAGTGGTGGTCAAACTGGCTATTTTCTGGCTAAATGGGCGTGGCTGAGTTGCTTGAGGGTGTGGCTGAGTTGATTGAGGGTGTGGCTGGGTTGATTGAGGGTGTGACTAAGTTGATTGAGGGTGTGGCTGGGTTGATTGAGGGTGTGGCTGGGTTGATTGAGGGTGTGACTAAGTTGATTGAGGGTGTGGCTGGGTTGATTGAGGGTGTGGCTGAGTTGATTGAGGGCATGGCTGAGTTGATTGAGGGCGTGACTGAGTTGATTGAGGGCATGGCTGAGTTGATTGAGGGCATGACTGAGTTGATTGAGGGCGTGACTGAGTTGATTGAGGGTGTGGCTGGGTTGATTGAGAGCATGGCTGGGTTGATTGAGGGCGTGGCTGGGTTGATTGAGGGTGTGGCTGGGTTGATTGAGGGTGTGGCATGAGGTTGTAGCACAATAGCCTCCGCTCTATGCACAGAGAAGTCTAATACACAACTGAACCCCCCAAAGTAAACAACATTTATTTAAAGGGAAACTTCCTCCTTTGAGGCTGAACCAAATCCAGATATTCACATCTCAGTTTGTCTCCTTTCCAACAGTCTCAGTTGACGATATTGAAGATGTGCGGACGGGGCACCAGACAGAGGAGATGCAAAGATTCGCCTCCAGCACGCCGTCCAACCTCTGCTTCTCCATCATCTTTAAGGGGCAGCGCAAGAACCTCAACCTGATAGCCAGTGATGAGAAAGAGGCGGCTCACTGGGTCTCCGGCTTCGGTAAACTCCTCACTAACTCCAGTACCATGAACCAGACTCAGAAGGTGCAACAGTATCCTTTGTGCTTTAAAGGGTAAGTCACCCTGGGTGACCCTGAAAATAATGCGTAGTGTCAAGTGGAGCATTGCCCAAATATTTACTTGTCCTGTTGATTGAAACCGGAGCAGTTTAATGGTGTCTAGATGTGAAGGGCTGGACCACTGGGCTTTACATCATGGGGTTGTGGATTTTAAGATTAACTTGATTGGCAGGTTTAAAGGAGAACTAAAGCCTAAATAAGAAGTAGCTAGAAATATTGTACATTATATTTTGTGCTTTTGTACCAGCCCAAGGCAACCACAGCCCTTTAGCAGTAAAGATCTGTGTCTCCAAAGATGCCCCAGTAGCTCCCCATCTTCTTTTCTGCTGATTCACTGCACATGCTCTGTGCTGCTGTCACTTACTGAGCTTAGGGAGCCACTCACAATATACAGTACACATAGAATAGAAATGTCACAATATAAGGCTGATTAGTAATTAATACACATAATTACTACATGGCAGCACAGAAACCAGTGCAATTAGCATCAGAATCTAATAATCAGCAAACCTGTAGCATCAGCTTATATTACAGCCAGGGAAGCTCATTTTCTGCTGGATAATTAGTGACGAGCCCTAAGCTTAGCTTCTCAACAGCCAATCAGAGCCCACTGAGCATGTGAGTGTCACAGACACTTTCCAAGATGGTGACCCCCTGTGACAAGTTTGAAGTCCTGGATCATTGCTGCTATTGACAAGCTCAAACTTTAGCCTCGAGCAAAAAGTTCAGGATATAAAATATGGCATTTTAAGACATATTAATTTTTACAGTTTAGTTTTCCTTTAAATCGGGCAACGACTGATTTATAACTCTGGTGTTGCTCTCAGTATTCCTGCAATATGGTCGGCCCATCCATATGATGAAGTTGTATCGTGACTGCTTATTTATACCGCTGTGAAGCTGATTCAATGGCTCAGTCCCAGCTCACTTCCCTTTATACCCAGAGCATTTCCTATTTCACTTTGAATAATGGTTTGAAGATGAGTGTTATTATCCTGTCCAGAGACAGAGGAACTGATTTACCCTTATCTCTTCTGCTTGGACTGTGTCACAACACCCGCCAGTGGAAGTGGCCCCAGCCTCTCATGATAGAAGAGCATAAAGTAAAGCGTTATCTGGTTGCTAAGGGACAAGGAGCCTAGCAACAACACAGGATAATGGCACAGAGAATGCTTTCTGCTTGCCACATTTTTTATAGGCAGCCAGACATGTTGGCTACAATACCCAATGTTTCTGTGTATGACGGGCAGGTACCCCTGAGAACTCATATACCCACGCTCTGTTCTCTAGCGCCCCCTTCTGCTTTTAAATATAGATTGGCCTGAACTTTATATCAACCTCAGCTCCTATATTACTATGTCAACTCTTCTCTAATGAGCCGTATTCTTCCTTTCATGTGAGTATTTTAGTTGAACGACTGTTATTCCTGCAGATCACGGTGCCCATAATTATAGATATTCCTATAGAGAAGGGGGCGTGAGCTCAGGGACAAAAATATACCAGCGCCACTGCCATTTTCTAGGTTCACCTATTAATTACGGCCTGGCATGAGACTGCCTGACACGGGGAGAAACTCCGGCTGTTTAGGGTCAGTCGCATATCTTGACACATTTAAAGGATAAGTAAACCTTAAAAAAAGGGGAAAATTGACTATTCTAAGCACTATTGCAATGTACATGCATTAATTTATTTTTAATTCCAAGATATTGAAGGATACATGTACTGTTAAAGGACCAGTAACATCAAAAAATATTTTCAAAAAATTAAAAGTATACATTGAACAAAAAAAAACACCAAGACAAAATAAACTTTGAAATCACTAAGTCTTTATTAAGAAATAACCAAACCGAAACTCCGCTTGCGCTCCTCTTCAGAAAAGGCGATCCATCATGCGTTGCTCGCTTTCTCCTTCCCGTCTACCTTATAGGAGATAGCCAGGGCGGAGAAATCGAGCGCCGCACAATGAATCGTCGCCCTGTCGCCTTTTCTGAAGAGGAGCGAAATTTTGGTAAATTAAAAAAACTTTGTGATTTTAAAGTTTCATTTGTCTTGGTGTTTTTTTTTTTCAATGTATACTAACGAATTTTTTAAAAAAAGTTTTTGATGTTACTGGTCCTTTAATTTGAAAGAATTTTGTTACAACAGCGCCACCTGCTGGTTATTTTCTGACCACCAAGTAGTCAAGGAAGAAGTTGTCAGGAGAAAGAAAGAGGCTGCTCTGATGTTCTTCTGCTTAGGAAAGATTTGAGAAAGGTTTCTAATTTTTTTCCCTAAGCAGAAGAACATCAGAGCAGCCTCTTTCTTTCTCCTGACAACTTCTTCCTTGACTACTTGGTGGTCAGACGGTGGGAAAATGACCAGCAGGTGGCGCTGTTGTAACAAAATTCATTCATATTAACAGTACATGTATCCTTTACTATCTTGGAATTAAAAATAAATAAATAAATAATGAATGTACAGGTATAGGATCCCTTATCCGGAAACCCGATATCCAGAAAGCTAAATTACAGAATGGCTGTCTCCCATAGACTCCATTTTATCCAAATAATCCAAATTTTTTAAAATGATTTCCTTTTTCTCTGTAATAATAAAACAGTATCTTGTCCTTGATCCCAACTAAGATATAATCAATCCTTATTGGAGGCAAAACCAGCCTATTGGGTTTATTTAATGTTTAAATTAATTTCTAGTAGACTTAAGGCATGAAGACCCAAATTACGGAAAGATTAGTTATCCGGAAAACCCCAGGTCCCGAGCATTCTGGATAACAGGTCCCATACCTGTACTAGGAAACGGGTTTCCCCATGATGAAGAGGAATCCTTTATCTGATGGGTGTATATCAATCCAAAGGCAAATATAGGTTGAGTTGTCCTTAGCTTTGGAACAAGCTGGATCCACTCGTGCCTGAGGAAGGCAGATAAGAACAAGGATAACAGGATGACCCTGAAAGAACTCAAGGGCTTCTTGCAAGAAGTGAATATCGAGACGGATGAGAGTTACGCCAAGCAGATCTTTCAGGTACTCTCTGTGCATTTAACCACTGGCTGCTGGGAGCTGTAGTCCAACGGCAGCTAAAGGCCAAACTCCCCTACATTAACGCCTGCTTGTTAATAATTTGCTTGTCCACTGCCAGTCTGATAATGATTTGGAAAGCCCGGTGATATTACTTATTACATTTTCAAATTCACTTTTAAAATTCGGCACGCTTAAAAGGAAACCTAGACCCTCGGAACAATAAATGTAAATATTACTCAGAGAAGTCTTCTCGGCACTTTTGCAATTCAGATTAGATTTTTTTCCCCCTCGTTTTTAAGATATTCGCATTTATTGCACGGCTAATAGAATTAATTTGAAACAACAGCTACACTTATTGTTTCTTTTCAGCCAACTGAACACCATCGGTAGAAAATTAGGTTAGTGAGAAGAGGAGAATCTTGTGATGTTGATCTGCTTAGAACTGACCATTGAAAAGTCAGATGACTCTTCTCTGCTCAATAATTGAACAGGACAACATCACAAGACTTTTTATTTTACCACATCATAATCTTTTCTTACTAATCTAGTTTTAGATTAATATAACTTCTTGGAAATTTAACCAATGATCTGCCCCCTGTGGGTCATGGGCTACATGTGAGTAAACTCTGTCAGGCATGAAGATCACATGGTTTGCTTGATGGTCACTACAAATATTTGCTCGGGGTGGCCACATTTTGGGCACAGTGCTTTGCACAAAGATGGGCATTTTTTTGCATCAATAAATGAGCCAATCAGAGAGTCCTTGTGCCACGACTCATCAGCATTTATAGCAGTGCAAGATTTTTTTATGATGACACGGGCAAGTAGCCACTATTGCATTATGGCCCAGGGCCAATGTAAATTTCTGGACCCCACCACCATTCCATGCAAGGCCTGTGATCTGCCTTACGCTGTGCTTAGAGCTCATGGGTGCAACTGGGGAATTCTGGGACTAAACTGAGGACTAGTCTGATGTCTTTCTGTAACTCCCAGCAATGTGACAAGTCCCAGTCGGGCACCCTGGAAGGGGAGGAGATCGAGACGTTCTACAAGATCCTGACTGAGAGAGAAGAGATTGACGTCATATTTGCCACCTACTCCGACGGCGGAAGCCTCATGTCTACCGAGAACCTGCTCCGGTTCCTCTCGAAGGAACAGCGGGAAAGTGTGGGGGCCGAGTATGCCAAGTCCCTTATAGAAAAGTATGAGCCCAGCGAGCAGGGTAAGTTGCCCTCCCTTAATGTCAAATGTGCAAAATGGGAGTATTAATGAGTAGGATCTACCCCCCCCCCCCCAAATCAGTGATCAAAATCCCTTGTGTGCAATAGATCTAAAAATCACCCGACTCCTGGTTTCCATTGTTTACATGTGTTATATAACATAGTTACATAGTAAGTTAGGTTGAAAAAAGACGAAGGGGCCCGCCCCCGAAACGTTACATTGTAATAAACACGCACGGCTTTGCCCGCATGCATGGAGCTCTGAGTGCCAGTTTTTCTTTTATTACGCTGACTACAATTGGGGTTGCCGATCCCTTCTGACTGTGCACCGGGCCAACTTATGCTGGAGAGGCCAGGGTGTGCTGGTGGGTTCTGGAATTTAGGTTGAAAAAAGACAAACGTCCATCAAATTCAACCTTTTAAAGAAGAAGGAAAGTCTTTGTGCATTCGGGGGTGGCAAATGTTAGGCACCCCAAGTGATTGTATTGACTTACCTAAAACCCCGGGCCGGTGCTCCTATCAGCAGAAAACTGCAATAGCGACTTTTTCTGGCTTTTCGTTCTAATGCGCATGCGCAGCCGTGTGAAGAATAAGGAAGACGGAAGAGGATCGCTCCGTGGTGCTCACTGGTATAACCCTGGGCCGGTGCAGTTTTCTGCTGATAGGAGCACCGGCTGGGGTTTCAGGTAAGTCAATAGAATCACCTGGGGGAGCCCAACATTTGGCACCCCCAAGTGCACGAAGACTTTCCTTCTCCTTTAACATTTTTTAAACTGCCAGTTGATCCAGAAGAAGGCAAAAAACCCATCTGAAGTCTCTTCAATTTGCCAATTCCTTCCCGATTCCAAAATGGGACCAGTCCCTGGATCAACTTGTACTATGAGCTATCTCCCATATCCCTGTATTCCCTCACTTGCTAAACACCATCCAACCCCTTCTTAAAGGAGAACTAAACCCCCCTCCCCTCTGCACAGTCTTACCCCAGAATTCTGTCCCCTCTTAAAATAGTGACTGCACATGCAGAGTGAGCGCAGCGGAGCTCACGGCCCCATCTTTTTATCTTCGATAATCTTTGTGAAGAGAGCAGCGTAATGGCACATGTGCAGTTGGAGTAATCTTCCGGTTAACGACAACTGCGCATGCGCCGAAAGGGTAGAAATAAGACACGAAGATTACAGAAGAGAAGAAGATGGCGCCCGAGAGCTCCGCTGCACTCACTCTGCATGTGCTGTCACTATTTCAAGAGGGGACAGAATTCTGGGGTAAGACTGTGCTAGGGGGAGGCAGGGAGGGGGGCCAACGGAGGTGGGGACTTCACATCGCGGGCGGTTTAGTTCTCCTTTAAAGCTATCTAATGTATCAGCCTGTACCACTGATTCAGGGGGAGAATTCCATATCTTCACAACTGTAACAAACCCGTTTCCGAATAAGCAGTTCCATTTGTCTAACAGCCAAAAAGCAAGAGGCGATGACCAAGGACGGTTTCCTTATTTACCTGCTGTCGGACGACGGGAACCTGTTTAATGTGTCGCACAGGAAGGTTTATCAGGACATGAAGCAGCCCCTCAGCCACTACTTTATCTCCTCCTCTCACAATACCTACCTGATGGAGGACCAGCTCACAGGCCCAAGCAGTACGGAGGCGTACATCAGGTAAGTGCTACTGGGCCCATACCAGCTCTGCTATATTATGTTACTACTATAAAAGTGTGAATGTGCACAAAAACCTTGAAACCAATTTTCCCGACCTGCCTTGTAACTGCCTGCGAAGAACTGACCTTTTCTGATCATTAGAAGTGGCTGGTGAAATGGAGAATAGCAGGAGATGTTATTCTGAATGAACAGCCCAGTGGTCCTATATAGGTGCAGTTTCAATTTAGCCCCCTGCTTGATAAATATGTGCCTGTGTTGTTTATCCAGGGCGCTGTCTAAGGGATGCCGCTGTGTAGAACTGGACTGCTGGGACGGCCCGAACTCGGAGCCCGTTATTTATCACGGTTACACCCTGACGTCCAAGATTCTCTTCAAAGATGTCATATCGGCCATTAAGAAGTACGCCTTCAAAGTAAGCCACAGGGTGTGACGGTTCAGTTGTGTGCTAATTAATTACATTCATCACAATTAGTTCATACTGGATCACAACCATGGACAAGGTAGGTGCTAGAGGATTCCTTCTGCTCAAGGAGACAATATCTCTGCCGATACCTGTGATCTCAGGGATGAACGTTCTTCAAGAGCCGGGTGGGAAGCATGGGGGCAGCCATTTAAGCACAGGATACACAGTAGATAAGTACTACTATAGTTTATATAAACAAGCAGCTGTGTAGCCATGGGGGCAGCCATTTAAGTACAGGATACACAGTAGATAACAGATAAGTACTACTATAGTTTATATAAACAAGCTGCTGTGTAGCCATGGGGGCAGCCATTTAAGTACAGGATACACAGTAGATAACCAATAAGTACTACTATAGTTTATATAAACAAGCAGCTGTGTAGCCATGGGGGCAGCCATTTAAGTACAGGATACACAGTAAATAACAGATAAGTACTACTATAGTTTATATAAACAATCTGCTGTGTAGCCATGGGGGCAGCCATTCAAGCACAGGATACACAGTAGATAACAGATAAGTACTACTATAGTTTATATAAACAAACTGCTGTGTAGCCATGGGGGCAGCCATTTAAGTACAGGATACACAGTAGATAACAGATAAGTACTACTATAGTTTATATAAACAATCTGCTGTGTAGCCATGGGGGCAGCCATTCAAGCACAGGATACACAGTAGATAACAGATAAGTACTACTATAGTTTATATAAACAAACTGCTGTGTAGCCATGGGGGCAGCCATTCAAGCACAGGATACACAGTAGATAACAGATAAGTACTACTATAGTTTATATAAACAAGCTGCTGTGAAGCCATGGGGGCAGCCATTCAAGCACAGGATACACAGTAGATAACAGATAAGTACTACTATAGTTTATATAAACAAGCTGCTGTGTAGCCATGGGGGCAGCCATTCAAGCACAGGATACACAGTAGATAACAGATAAGTACTACTATAGTTTATATAAACAAGCTGCTGTGAAGCCATGGGGGCAGCCATTCAAGCACAGGATACACAGTAGATAATAGATAAGTACTACTATAGTTTATATAAACAAGCTGCTGTGTAGCCATGGGGGCAGCCATTCAAGCACAGGACACACAGTAGATAACAGATAAGTACTACTATAGTTTATATAAACAAGCTGCTGTGTAGCCATGGAGGCAGCCATTCAAGCACAGGATACACAGTAGATAACAGATAAGTACTACTATAGTTTATATAAACAATCTGCTGTGTAGCCATGGGGGCAGCCATTCAAGCACAGGATACACAGTAGATAACAGATAAGTACTACTATAGTTTATATAAACAAGCTGCTGTGAAGCCATGGGGGCAGCCATTCAAGCACAGGATACACAGTAGATAATAGATAAGTACTACTATAGTTTATATAAACAAGCTGCTGTGTAGCCATGGGGGCAGCCATTCAAGCACAGGACACACAGTAGATAACAGATAAGTACTACTATAGTTTATATAAACAAGCTGCTGTGTAGCCATGGAGGCAGCCATTCAAGCACAGGATACACAGTAGATAACAGATAAGTACTACTATAGTTTATATAAACAATCTGCTGTGTAGCCATGGGGGCAGCCATTCAAGCACAGGATACACAGTAGATAACAGATAAGTACTACTATAGTTTATATAAACAAGCTGCTGTGAAGCCATGGGGGCAGCCATTCAAGCACAGGATACACTTTAAACACTTTCATTTTTTGGTGTTACTGTTCCATTAACCTGAATACCCAGAGATTGACCCCCCCCCACACACACACACAGAACGATTAAATCAGTTACTGTGGTCCAGTGAATATTATCTCGTTATGATGAAGATAATGCCATTTGGTTTGAACGATTCCCCAGCGGCATTTCAAAGACTAATTGTCTGCTGCTCGGGGCTTGGAATTTTGAGGCTGTCCTGATCTACTTGGCTGATATCATTTTTGATTCACAAGGTGGTGTTTCAGAGACTGCAGAAATATGGTTTAAAGCTCAAACAAACCAAATGTCATTTGTTCAAAGAAGTGGATCCCAACCAGGCAGAACTAACTGTCATCTTGCAGCTAAAATCTTCATTGTTCAGAAATGATATTAAAGAGCTGTAGATAAACAAATAATCTGTTTCGTGGATGAGACGGGTGACATTGACAGAGCCTATGGGGTCCTGCTTCCAGGGGTGGAATAGGGTATAAACCAGAAGTACTAAGGGAAATCAAATTGTAGGAAAGTTACAGTTTAGCTGACTCGGGTACAATTCTCATATTGTGTCTTTTTTCCCCCATGCAGACTTCTCCTTACCCTGTGATACTTTCCCTGGAGAACCACTGCAGCCTGGAACAGCAAATCAAGATGGCTGACCACATGAAAAGCATTCTGGGAGATATGCTCCTGGTGGCGCCACTGGAGGGGAAGCTGAAGGAGTTCCCATCACCAGAGGTGAGACTGGAGCCTCATTCTGTAGTTCCATTAAAGGGTTGATTCACTTTTAAGTTAACTTTTAGTATATTATGAAATGGCTTATTCTAAGCAACTTTTCTATTGGCCTTCATTATTTTTTTTATAGTTTAATTTAATTTGCCTTCTTCTGACTCTTTTCAGCACCAGGTGGGTGACAAAATATTTGGTTTGCCTGCCACCTTCTGTCCCTAATGTGTAGTGCACGTAATGTACTTGTGTGACATCAGAGAAGCAGGATTACATCACTGGGCTCCTCAGTGAAAAAGTCATAGACCCCCCATCCCCAGTGTTTTTGCATATATGTGTTACAATTGTAAATCAGGAGGACCCCCCCCCCCATATCACAGTGTTACTGCACCACCCTCTGTATAATGGCAGCTTTTATTTCTGACTTCAGGAACTGAAGGGGAAAATCCTGGTGAAGGGGAAGAAGCTGAATAAACTGGAGGACGACGTGAGGAGTGCGAGCGCCAGTGGGACGGAGGCTGACGATGTGTCTGATGAGGATGAGGCAGCAGAAATGGAGGATGAAGCTGTTAAATCCAAAGTGCAAGAGGCCCAGAGGAAGGCAAGTCCTTGGAATGCTCTAGGTCTGGCTCCTTGAGGAAAGCAGAGGGGCTCATCTGTGGGTGGGACTATCAGGAATTTGATTAATCCTTTTACCCCCTGTTTTGGGCATGTGCCTTAAAACCTTAAACCTTAAAAATAAGTGAATGTAAAATTGACGAGGGGGCTATTCTAAGCACTTTTGCAATTTACATTCATTATTTATTTATTTTTTTAATTCCAAGATATTAAAGGATACATGTACTGTTAATATGAATGAATTTTGTTACAACAGCGCCACCTGCTGCTTAGTTTCTGACCATTCTACCAAGTTGTCAAGGAAGAAGTTACGTGCTTTTTCCTTTTGATTCCACTCTGTAATATAAAATACCGCGTGATTGCAGGAGTCATTAATCCCAGCAGCCAGAAACCAGACTGATTGTGAGGCTCTATGTCTACCAGATCCTCCCTCTACTGAGCCTCCAGTGATGCAGGTGTCATAGGTTGCCCAACCCTCTGGCTCTGGGTATTAAGCTGGTGCTGTTGTAACAAAATTCATTCATATTAACAGTACATGTATCCTTTAATATCTTGGAATGAAAAATAAATAAATAATGAATGTACATTGCAAAAGTGCTTAGAATAGCCTCCTCATCAATTTTACATTCACTTATTTTAAAGGTTTACTTATCCTTTAATCACAAAGAATCCTCTCTATTATCTACATTCATAAAAGGCAATTTTCTAGAGTTCTCTTAAATGTATATATGTGCAAAGTAGGGGATTGTGTCGTTGGATGAACCCTAAAAGGATAAATATGAAGCCTCCTTGTGATTTATTATTCAGAGCTTGTGTTACTGGTGATGCTAAAGTTTTGTTTAAACTGATTTGCAGGCGAAGCTGAAACTTGCCAAAGAGTTGTCGGACACAGTTGTGTACTGTAAGAGTGTGCACTTCAGTGGCTTTGACTACGCTCTGGAACACCAGTCCTTCTATGAGATGTCGTCCCTCTCTGAGGACAAAGCCCTAAAGCTGGCCAATGAATCAGGTGGGAGCCCCAATTATCTGCCCCCCAGTCTCTGCTTCTCCTTGTGACATTAGTCGTGTGTTAGGGATATTATTGCTATTAGGTTTAAACCCAGAAAAATGGTTTCCTTACATCTGTGAGGGGAGAAGTGGGTTATGATGGTTCCACTCCCTGTAGCCCTGGTGTCCCGGCTGGTTAAATGTTGTTGCTGCTCAGTCCCATTAAAAGGGGTTGTGTACCTTTAAATTAAAGTGGTTGTGTACCTTTAAGCTGACTTTTAGTATGTTATAGAATGGCTAATTCTAAATAACTTTTCAATTGGTTGTCGTTATTTATTTTTTATAATTTTTAAACGATTTGTCTTCTGACTCATTTCAGCTTTCAAATGGGGGTCACTGACCCCATCTAAAAACAAATGCTCTGTAAGGCTACAAATGTATTGTTATTGCTACTTTTTATTCATCTTTACTCCTCTTTCTATTCAGTCCCTCTCCTATTCATATTCCAGTCTCTTATTCAAATCAGAGCATGGTTGCTAGGGGAATTTGGACCCTAGCAACCAGATGGCTGAAATTGCAAACTGGAGAGCTGCTGAATAAAGCTAAATAACTCGAAGCCCACGAATAATAAAAAATGAAAACCAATTGCAAATTGTCTCAGAGTATCCCTCTCTATAGCATACGAAGATTTCACTCAAAGCTGAACAACTGTAGAGCCAATTCTGAGGGTCCAAATTCCCCTAGCAACCAGGCATTGATTTGAATAAGAGACTGGAATATGAATAGGAAAGGCCTGAATAAAAAAATTGGTAATAAAATCTACCAATAACAATATATTTGTAGCCTTAAAGAGCATTTGCTTTTTAAGGGATGCATCGAATAGACTATTTTGGAATAGGCCGAACCCCTGAATCCTTTGTGAAAGATTTGGCCGAGTAGCGAACTGAATCCGAATCCTTCTAATTTGATTATGCAAATTAGGGATGGGAACGGGAAAATATTTTTTACTTCCTTGTTTTCTGACAAAAAGTCATGCGATTTCCCTCCCTGCCCCTAATTTAAATTAGGATTCGGATTTGGTTCCGCCAGGCAGAAGGATACGGCCAAATGAAGCTGAAAAAGGCCGAATCCCGATCCCTAGTTTTTTTTATGGGGTCAGTGACCCCCATCTGAAAACTGGAGAGTTAGAAGAAGAAGTCAAATAACAAAAAAGCTCTAAAAAATAAATGAAGACCAATTGAAAAGTTACTTAGAACTGGCCATTCTATAACATACTAAAAGTTAACTTAAAGGAGAACCACCCCTTTAATAAAATCACCATTTCCTTATGTGACGAGCAAGAGTATCCGGCCCACCAGGGTGACCTTATACAGGGTGAAAGGTGGGACTGAGCATGTGCCAGAACTTGAGAGAAACGACAGAGCGCTCCGTATGCAGAGCAACTGTCATCTTCACTGAACCCCTGAGCTGCTGGTGCTCTCTGAGTGCCTATATCTCCTGCTGAATTACAATTCCCAGCACCCTGTGAGCCAGGAGTTGTGATCCAAGCACTACAAGAGGGACTCAGGAGAAACATTTCTATTCTGGAATGATAAAAATAAATATTTACACAAAATGGGGCAATCTATAAATATACGGGAGGTGTTGGGACAAGACATTGCGACCAGCCTGCAGTAGTGCTGCTACTCACTTGTTTTATTGGAGGGTCTCTCACCAAACTGTCAGTTCCCTGACTGCCAAGTTGCTTGATAGTTACTGCATTGTGCGATGGGAAGACTCATTGTGTGACTTTGTTGTTTTTTTTCCTGATCAGGAAACAAATTCACGAAGCACAACACACGGCAGCTGACCCGGATCTATCCCGACGGCATGAGAACGGACTCGTCCAACTACAATCCAGTGGATACGTGGAACGTGGGCTGTCAGATTGGTACGTTAGTGTCATGTAGTCGGGGCAAAATAAAGGGGATTTGTAGTCAAAAAACAAACAAAAAAATTACACATATCAGCAAAACCGTTGCACCATAACAAATAACACACACAAACTGCTGCATTTCTGCCGTATTTGTTTTACTAGTTACATTAGGGGATGTGATTGGAGTTTAGTATAATGGGCATCATGGGCAGCACTACTTCTCTGGGGCCCCGGGTTCAATTCCAGTCTCAACACTAACTGCAAGGCGTTTGTATGTATTGCGTGTGTATGTGTGGGATTCCCCTGGGCGCTCTGCTTTCCTCCCACACTCCAACATACAGGCAGCATTTGAATGTGATAGAGACCGTAGATTGTAAGCTCCACTGGGACAATTCCTGATGGGAATGATGTATAATATTGGAATACATCAGCTCTATTTTAAAAAAAAAGGCTAGAAAGGAGATGGGATCCGTTATCCAAAAAGCTCTGAATTACGGAAAGGCCGTCTCCCATAGACTCCATTTAATCCAAATAATCCAGATTTTTGAAAATTGTTTCTCCGTAATAATAAAACAGTATCTTGTACTTGATCCCAACTCAGATATAATTAATCCTTATTGGAAGCAAAACCAGCCAATTGGGTTTATTTAATGTTTAATTGATTTTCTAGTAGACTTAAGATGAAGATCCCAATTACAGAAAGATCCGTTATCTGGAAAACCTCAGATCCTGAGCATTCTGGATAACAGGTCCTGTATAATAATATTATCTCTGCCTATGGACTAACTGGAATTATTCTCCTTTCGACAGTGGCTCTAAATTTCCAGACCCCCTGTGCAGAGATGGACGTGTATCAGGGCCGATTCCAGGACAATGGAGCGTGCGGTTATGTACTAAAACCCCAGTTCCTCAGACAGTCAGACTCCAGGTTCAATCCCAGGTCCATCCAGGATGGAGAGTGGTGGACGCCCAAGAAGCTGCACATTATGGTAACTCTGTACTTTTGCCTTTTGATTCCAGTCTGTAATATAACATACAGTCATTAACCCCATTTGATTGTGAGGCTCTATGTCTACCGGATCCTCCCTCTACTGAGCCTCCAGTGATGCAGGTGTCATAGGTTGCCCAACCCTCTGGCTCTGGGTATTAAGCTACAGTAATATTGTGCATGGAGGGCACACAAGATTGGTCTTAATAAAGGATAAGTAAACCTTAAAAATAAGCGAATGTAAAATTAATGAGGGGGATATTCTAAGCACTTTTGCAATGTACATTCATTATTTATTTATTTGTTTTAATTCCAAGATATTAAAGGATACATGTACTGTTAATATGAATGAATTTTGTTACAACAGCGCCACCTGCTGGTCATTTTCCCACCAGTCTGACCAGCAAGTAGTCAAGGAAGAAGTTGTCAGGAGAAATAAAGAGGCTGCTCTGATGTTCTTCTGCTTAGGAAAAATAATAGAAACCTTTCTCAAATTTTTCCTAAGCAGAAGAATATCAGAGCAGCCTCTTTCTTTCTCCTGACAACTTCTTCCTTGACTACTTGCTGGTCAGACTGGTGGGAAACTTACCAGCAGGTGGCGATGTTGTAACAATTCATTCATATTAACAGTACCTGTATCCTTTAATATCTTGGAATTAAAAATACATAAATAATGAATGTACATTGCAAAAGTGCTTAGAATAGCCCCCTCATCAATTTTACATTCACTTATTTTTAAGGTTTACTTACCGTTTAAACAGAGACGATAAAGACTGTCACTTCTGCATTTGTGGTTAAAGCATAAAGTATCCCCTGTAAACAAATTGTCATCAATTCTTTATTGCTCGTGTTTTAAGACACTAAGAAAATTAGAAAATGTGACGCTGCTGATGGATAACATTGAAACGACAGCGCCACCTGCTGGTCAGATCTTCCAACCAGCCTGGAAATTTCAGAAGAAGAAGAGCAAAGTCTTCTGAGGTCGCTGTGCTTATAAAAGTCTCATCAGATGTTTCCCTAATGTTTTCTAAGCTGAGCCACCTAACAAGATATTGTCCATCTTCTGAAAATGTCTCCCCACTCTCAGGCTGGTCGGAAGAACTGACATTTTGCTATAGAAATATTACTGACCCACCAATCCCTCAGCCCTAGCGGAGGCATTAACAGTAAAGCTACAGATATAAATATATATAATGTCTCATTGAGCCTGTGAATAATATTCTCCTCTGGCTGTTTGTGCAGGTGATCTCTGGGCAGCAGTTGCCAAAGGTGAACAAGAAGCCGAGCTCCATCGTGGATCCGCTAATCACAATGGAGATACACGGGGTGGAACGGGATAAGGGCCGTAAACAGACGCAGATCATGAAGAATAACGGTAGGAAATATGTGGGAAAGCGTTGAGCTGAGCGCATTAACTACAGCCATAGGTTTAAAGCAGGAGTCCCCAACCTTTTTCACCTGTGAGCCACATTCAAATGCAAACAGAATTAGGGAGCAACACAAGCATGAAAAAGTCCCTTGAGTTGCCAAATAAGGGCTGTAATTGGTTATTTGGTAGCCCCTATGTGGAATAGCAGTCTACAGTAGGCTCTTCTTGGCACAATAACTTTTTTTATGTAAATAAAACTTGCTCCCAAGCCTGGAATTCATAAATAACTACCTGCTTTGAGGACACTGAGAGCAACATCCAAGGGGTTGGAGAGCAACATGTTACTCACGAGCTACTGGTTGGGGATCACTGGTTTAAAGGAACAGTAACACCAAAAAAATTTAAGTGTTTTAAAGTAATGAAAATATCATGTAGTGCTGTCCTGCACTGGGAAAACTTCAGCTTCAGAAATTCTACTATAGTTTATATAAACAAGCTGCTTCTGTAGCAATGGCGGAAATTGAAAAAAAGCTATATGGCACAGGTTATATAGTGGATAACAGATAACACCATTATGTTCTACAGAGCTTGTCTGCTATCTGCTGTGTAACCTGAGCCTTTTCTCCTTTCAATGGCTGCCCCCATGGCTACACAGCAGCTTGTTTATATAAACTATAGTAGTACTTATCTGTTATCTACTGTGTATCCTGTGCTTGAATGGCTGCCCCCATGGCTACACAGCAGCTTGTTTATGTAAACTATAGTAGTACTTATCTGTTATCTACTGTGTATCCTGTGCTTGAATGGCTGCCCCCATGGCTACACAGCAGCTTGTTTATATAAACTATAGTAGTACTTATCTGTTATCTACTGTGTATCCTGTGCTTGAATGGCTGCCCCCATGGCTACACAGCAGCTTGTTTATATAAACTATAGTAGTACTTATCTGTTATCTACTGTGTATCCTGTGCTTGAATGGCTGCCCCCATGGCTACACAGCAGCTTGTTTATATAAACTATAGTAGTACTTATCTATTATCTACTGTGTATCCTGTGCTTGAATGGCTGCCCCCATGGCTACACAGCAGCTTGTTTATGTAAACTATAGTAGTACTTATCTGTTATCTACTGTGTATCCTGTGCTTGAATGGCTGCCCCCATGGCTACACAGCAGCTTGTTTATATAAACTATAGTAGTACTTATCTGTTATCTACTGTGTATCCTGTGCTTGAATGGCTGCCCCCATGGCTACACAGCAGCTTGTTTATATAAACTATAGTAGTACTTATCTGTTATCTACTGTGTATCCTGTGCTTGAATGGCTGCCCCCATGGCTACACAGCAGCTTGTTTATATAAACTATAGTAGTACTTATCTGTTATCTACTGTGTATCCTGTGCTTGAATGGCTGCCCCCATGGCTACACAGCAGCTTGTTTATATAAACTATAGTAGTTTTTCTGAAGCAAACAAACCATTTTTACCAGTGCAGCTCAACGCTGCATTATATATTAATTACTTTAAAACACTTTACTTTTTTGATGTTACTGTTCCTTTAAGGGTAGATTGTAGCAGGGCCAGTGCCCTCCCTGTGTTCCCCTAAAATCAGCCTTATCAGTAAATGACACAATAGAGACCCAAATTCCCGCGTCAGCGTCATGTTCCGCTTCTTCCCGCCAGGCTTCAACCCAACATGGAACGAGAACTTTGAGTTTGAAATCGATGTCCCGGCGCTGGCCCTCCTGCGCATTGTGGTGGAAGACTACGACGCAGCCTCTCGCAACGACTTCATTGGGCAGTTTACGGTTCCTCTGACCGGTGTCAAACTGGGTAAGTGTCTCGCTGTCGCCCATTTGCTGGAAGAGATCTAAGGGCCCCCAAAATCAATTAGGTGTCCCCCCTCCCCCACCAGCTCCGACTTGTCTGAATGACAGTTTTGAGAATAGTCCAACAGGCCCTGTACTTTACTCCCTGCAAAAATCTGTTGTTGCACTGACCCCCCTGCCCTTTAGAAATTACATTTGTGGTGAATTTGACCTTTAATCGTTTTTTTTTTCTCTCTAGGTTACCGTCACATCCATCTCCTGTCCAAAAACGGAGACCAGTACCCCTCTGCCACCCTCTTTGTGCACGTCATGCTGGTGGAGCAGAACAAATCCTGAAATCATTCCCAGAATTTTAACATTTTAAAATTCCAAAAAATGTGACAATTTTAGGCTATAATGTGTCTAGTGACAGTTGGAATTTGATCTTATCCGTTTTATCCTGCTTTTAAAAGTTTTTAGTTTTTTTTATACTTGTTTTTAGATTTGGCGAAAACCCAGTTTTACCTTTGAAAAGCCAGAAAGGTGCGTCAAACGTTAACCTTTAGAATAACGAACGACCTGCCTTTTTGTTGCTGTTGAATTAGAGCTGATGCATCATTAGAAGTGCTGCTGGGAATTGTAGTTCAACATTGTGGAGGCTGCTGCTTTTATATCTCTCTTTTACATCATTTCTCTTAGTGAACTCATAGAAGTGGAGCGTTAATTCCCACTAATTGCACATAGGTGCGACTTTACTGTAGCAACCAATCAGCTGTTAGTGCCCATCTTTAGAGAAATGAAAGCAAAAACCTGATTGGTTGCTGTGTTCCAACACTGTGTAATTGTACATTAACACTCCCAGGCATTGCTGCTTGTGCCTAAGTTTTACCTATAATCAGGGACAACATGAAGTACCTCCCCCTTAGGTGCAACAAAACCAGTAGCAAATAAGATATTATAGGGGTCATGTAATAAAAGGCACTAAGTTTGCCCAGGAGCAGTGACCCATAGCAACCAATCAGCAGGTAGCATTTACCGTTCACCTGTCTAAAAGCGAACATCTTATTGGTTGCTATGGGTTACTGCTCCTGGGCAAACTTAGTGTCTTTTATTACATATGGGGGATACGTTTTTTAACACTACTAATAGAATGAATCGGATTGGACACGGTTGGTAGAAAATTAAGTCTTTGAGAAAAGGGAAGTCTTGGGATGTTTCTTTGCTTACAACTGACCAGAGAAACATCGGGTGACTCTTCTCTGCTCACTAACTTCATTTTCTGAGCAACATCACAAGACTTTCCATGATCCACTAATGAGTAGAGGGGTTATTATACCGGGTTATGCCCAATAAGGGCCAATCAAGACACTAGTTGGGGCATGGACAGCTGACTCTGAGCTGACTGTTAAACACTGGTCAGGAGTCTCCTGGTTCATAAAGTTTATATAGAATAGAATATACGTGTGTTGCACATGCAGAGATTCTCTTTGCCCTGTGGGGCCCAGTACAAGTAGGGGGGCCCTTGTGATTTAGTGGATAGTCAGTACCCCAGTAATGATGGGGCCTATAGAGTTGTAGTATTCGGTCTGTGCTTATTGGAGTAACTGGGACACTCATTTCTCTTTCTTTAATCTCCAGTTTATTATGTCTCTTAATGTTCTTGCCCAATGTAAAGTTGGTCGGACTCCATTTGGGCCACACGGCTAAATCTGAAGCAAACTAGGAGGGACCGGCAACAACACCTTCCTTTTTTCTGATCTGCCGACCCCTCAAATATCAGTAGATTTCATTCTGTCCGTCTGTTATCAGATAGGCTTGTAGGACAATCAGTTCAAACTACCCTTGGCAGAGGGGTTTTACATGGCCAGACAGTCAGGAATCAGGGTTGAAGTTGCCAAACGGCCTATTTGCCCTTTATTTTCTTAGAAAACACCCATGAAAAAAAAAAAGCCTAGCACCAAGATTTTTATATTTTTAGTTTCTCTTCTGGTCATACACTTTTTAAATGTACATAGTGATGAGTATTTTATACCCTCGTTATCTTGGATACCACCCTGCGTCCCCAGGATACAGCTGTGCCTTTAAATGAGCAGCCATTAAATGTCCCCCTCCATAAATCCATTAGATACCTCAGCTCTAATCTCTGATTTCTGGGCTCTGGGTTCTAATCTCTGGGCTCTGATTCCTGGGCTCTGATTCCTGGGCTCTGATTCCTGGGCTCTGATTCCTGGGCTCTGATCCCTGGGCTCTGATTTCTGATCTCTGGGCTCTGATTTCTGATCTCTGGACATGTTTGGAGGCATCTCCCTACCTTGGCTGGAGGTCTCTGCTATGGCCACCAACCATGGAGCCTTATCCTTCTCTATGTTTACTGTTTGTATACGAGGAGAACGTGCAATGAAATATGCGGCTATTTTAAGAATAACCTTTTATATCGATTTTTTTATCCCTTTTGTTTAAAGACTGAATTTGATGTCATGGTCCTTTTGTGGGTTGTCTTCTCCTTAGGCTAAGAGCAGATTCGGGGAGATTTAATCACCTGGCGACTAATCGCCTCTTCCGCAGGGCGACAATCTCCCCAAACTGCCCTCCGCCTGCTTGAATGAGAAAACTCCAGCGCAATGCACTTGCGGCGCTTCGATTTCCGAAATCGAAACGCCGCTAATGCATTGCGCTGGCGTTTTCTGCCCGAATCTGCTCGTCTGCCGCTGCCCTTAATTGAACTGAAGGCTCATGTTGCCAAGATGTTGTTATTCATGGATGTTTCCATGGAACAACTGAGAAACACACTTGGAAATAAACACATTGGACTGGTTGTTCCGCCTCTTCGTTATTTTGCCTCCCGTAACCTGATGCAGTTAAATGTCGCTACGTGGGGATCCAGTATACGCACACAGGGGGCACCAGTTGCACAGATCCAGTTGAACTGTACTATTCAAAGCATTTCATGGAAAGTTTGGGTTGGTTTGTTCCATTCTAGGCATTTATTTGCATTGGGCCCCTCCATGGTTGCTCAGATGATCACTCTATGCAGTGAGGATGGGAAAACACCAGCACAAACACCATTCCAAGCCCCCTTATTTCTGTGCAGAACAGCAAGAATTATGGGAAACGAGTTGCTTAGTTCTCTGTTAAAGGGTTTGTTCACCTTTAAATTATCTTTCAGTATGATGTAGAGAGGGATATTCTGAGACAATTTGCAGTTTCAATTCGTGTTTTTTGAGTTATTTAACTTTTTAGTCGGCAGCTCTCCAGTTTGAAATTTCAGCAGTCTGGTTGCTAGGGCCAAATTCCCCTAGCAACCATGCATTGATTTGAATAAGAGACCGAATATGAATAGGAGAGGCCTGAATAGAAAGATGAGGGTAAAAAGTAGCGATAACTATGAATTTGTAGCCTTACAGAGCATTTGTTTTTTTTTAGATGGGGTGATTGACCCCCATTTGAAAGCTGGAAACAGTCAGAAGAAAAAAAACTATAAAGAATAAAAATCAAGGCCAGTTGAAAAGTTACTAAAAGTTTTCTTAAAGGTGAACTACCCCTTTAACTTGGGGTACCCAATAGACTGACACCCATAGGGTTGAACCAAATATATAGTTTCTCTTTATATTTCTATTATATATTATATGTACAGTTACATTCAGAATAATATCAGCCCAACATCCTAACCTGATCAATCACTGGTTTTGGTAGAAATTCTATATCCGTAAAATGGCTCATTCCAGACATTGTTCAGAAAAACAGCCACCTTTGATTAAAAAGTTGATTGGAGAGGGGAAAACATGTAAAGAAGGGCAGAAAATGAGAGGCTGCTCAGCTAAACTCATCTCAAATGCTTTAAAATGGCAACAAAACCTGAATGACGTGGAAGAAAATTGAAACGGACCATTGGAATGGATAGAAGAATATCCAAAATGGCAAAGACTCAGCCAATGATCAGCTCCGGGAAGAGGAAAGAAGGAGTAAAGTTCCCTGTGATACTGTTACAATTAGAAGGGACTATGTGAAGCCCCTGGAAAGTCCCATTGTTGGAAAAAAGACGTGCTGAAGAGCTTACAATTTGCCAAAGAACATATTGACTGGCCTAAAGAGAAATGGAGCAACATTTTGTGGACTGATGAAAGTAAGATTGTTCTTTTTGGGTCTAGGGGCCACAGACAGTTTATCAGACGAGCCCCAAATACTGAATTGAAGCCCCAGTACAGAGTGAAGCCGGGGGCACAAGTATCATGATTTGGGGATGTTTCTCATACTATGGTGTTGGGTCTATTTATCTCATACCAGGGATCATGGATCAGTTTCAATACATTAAATACTCGAAGAGCTCATGTTGCCTTATGCCCATAAATGGGGGTTTCAACAAGGCAACGAGCCCAAACTCACCAGTGACTGGTCAACATCTTGGTTCCACACCAACAAGATTGACCTTAATGAGGGGCCCAATCCCCAGGACTTTCATCCAATAGAAAACTTGTGGGGTGACCTCAAAAATGGTGTTTGTGAGGCAAAAGCAAGAAATGCAGGAGAATTGTGGAAGAGGTTGTTGGAAGTTGGTGGAGTCCATGTAACACAGATGTGCAGCACAGAAACACTGTTATACAACTTAATATTAGTTCCGTCATTGAAAGGAAAGTAACAGCTTGAGACATGTTTCCGTTTATACAGTGAATGAGTTTGGAAAGAAAAATGAAGGGACTGCTATTTTTTTGGAATATTCCATTTTCTTCACTTTCTGTAAATGAAAAACACAATTCCATCCACTTTTCTTCCTGTTTTGATTGGGAATAGAATGTGCAGAGTTCCCAATTCATTTGCCTGGATGGAAATAAAAGGATTTTGAGATTTATTCACTTTTTTTTAAGCACACTATTATTCTGAACACATCCGTGTGTCCAAGCTTGGCTTGTAATTCAATTTGTTTGGATGATTACTCCAGACTTGAGATATGATTGGCTGATGGGATGGGCGTCATTGTCATTGACTCTTCCCTTGTAATGGGCTCATTGATCAGACCAATGGCATTTAGTCATCTATATATTTGGGCAAATTGTACATGATCTTGTGCTCTTTTTCTGCAGTGCCTTCTTCTAGGGCCACATTGACTCCATAGTGACTATATGTCACCTTAGCATTTTTTGTGCCCCAGGTATTCCCTTGTACTAAGCACAGGGCCGCCATTAGAAATCACAGGCCCGTACAACAAAATTTTCTGGGCCCCGCCCACACTAGCGCCTAAGCCCCACCCCAGATCCCGCCCACTCCACCCAAGCCCCATCCCGCCCAAAGACCACACAGACATCAGCGCTAAAAAAGTAACCCCCCCCCCCACACAAGTTATAAAAACCTATTGATGGTCAGGGTCCCCTTATAAGTTAAAAAAAATAAATTGGTGGCAGGGCCCCCCTTACAAGTTATAAAAAAAAATTGGGGCCCCAAAAAAATTTTTTTTAAAAAACCATTGGCACCAGGGCCCCCAAATTTTTTAAAAAAAAAAAATAAAACATTGGTGGCAGGGGCCTATGGGATATTAAAATAATACATTGGTGGCCAGGGGATTAAAAAAAACAAAAAAAAAACCCCACATTGGTGTTCAGTAGAATTGAACTCGTGGCTTCAGCACTTCAACTTTGCCTCCTTTCGTGACTTAGGGTCTTATCGCCGCTTTCTGCTCATAGTCTGTACAGAGAGATCCCATAAAACTATGGCAGCATAGGTATTCCCCTGTACTAAGCACAATTCAGCAGGAACAGTCCCCTAAGTTTGCTCATAGTCTGTACAGAGAGATCCCATAAAACTATGGCAGCATAGGTATTCCCTGTACTAAGCACAATTCAGCAGGAACAGCCCCTAAGTTTGCTCATAGTCTGTACAGAGAGATCCCATAAAACTATGGCAGCATAGGTATTCCCTGTACTAAGCACAATTCAGCAGGAACATCTGCATTAGAAATAAAACCCAAACTCTGTTCTCAAAATGTTTTATTCAATCATATAATATTATAAGTACTGAAATAGAAAATTCAAAAGGATAACGTCACATTTAGCTCTAAGCATAGTCATGGTTTATTGAGATATTCCATGTATATTTGCAGCTCTACCCAAGAGCACGAGTGGGATCTGCCATAAGTCTTTGCTTTATGGCATTTCCCGTACTCAGATGAATGACGCCTCTAAATGGATAACAATGGCCTATAAATGTAAATATGAAATGTAACGTATGTTCCGCCCTCATACCATGTGATGCCTGTTACACCTTCTGTTTTATAACGTCTCAGCTCAGTGTCTCAGGCTGGCAAATAATATTATTATTAAAAGAATTGGCAAAGGAGTGACCCCACACATAAACTCGATATATTATTAGACTCATTTTGTACTTCGCTGCCTGACGATGTGTAGTGACCCTTTCAGCTGTGGAAAATGGCTCCACACATAGAGAATCTAATGGCAGCGCTGCTCTCAATCCCGCCTCCTCGGCTCCACCTACCAACATCCAAAAACAAAATGGCACCCACCGTGTCAGGAATCCTCACACACTTGCACAGGGTATAATGCATAAGGGGAAGGCGGGATTTCTTGTAAATAAACGTATTTCAGAAACTAGGGGGCGGGGCCATTAAGTTCTTATTATTGGCAAGAACCGGAGTCGTCAATGGAATTTCTTTAGAACAGGCCGTATTGCTTCTTCAGGTTTTGTTGCTTCCATTTTGGCAGCTCGTAGAATTGTGCTTTAGGCATCCCCAGAATGGCGGCGAAGTCTGCGTCGGATAAGTACAGCTGGGGAGGAAGAGGACGAAGAAAACATTTTTAGATCCACCAAATATAGAATTTCGTACAAAAGATTTGTCCGAATACTAAACTCTATCTGAGCCCTAATTGGCAAGTTCAAATCAGACATGGATCAAAAACGATTAGATTTAAACTTTGCTGCTGGATTATTTAAAATTCAACAAAGAGAAATAAAAAACAAAAAACATTGCATCAGGCACCAACAATGAATTTCACTATAAATATCACATTCCGGGGCTGATTGATTCGATTTGACTTGGAGTTTTTACCGCAAATTGAGAAAGTCACGGCAGGATATTTTCTAACCCATATTTCTTTTCTGAACATAAGTTTATGAGATTTATCGATTGCAAAAAAAAAATAATCTCTCAACTATTAATACAAAAATTTGTCAGTATAAATTTTGGGAACATTTTTGCAACTGTATTATTTTCCCCAAAAAGTTGAATTTTAAAAAATGAATGGAGAGACAAGGTAAGGTTTATATTTTTTTTCAAGTCTTCCTGATTCATTCATTTTTGTTTTGTAAATGTGCGGCAGTTTAAAAAAAAAAATTGTTGTGGAAATCAACAGGCAAAATAGTATTGCCTTGGGCACTCACTCCATTGAGCCTTAAAAGATAAGTAAACCTTAAAAATAAGTGAATGTAAAATTGATGAGGGGGCTATTCTAAGCACTTTTGCAATGTACATTCATTATTTATTTATTTTAATTACAAGATATTAAAGGATACATGTACTGTTAATATGAATGAATTTTGTTACAACAGCGCCACCTGCTGATCATTTTCCTACCAGTCTGACCAGCAAGTAGTCAAGGAAGAAGTTGTCAGGAGAAAGAAAGAGGCTGCTCTGATGTTCTTCTGCTTAGGAAAGATTTGAGAAAGGTTTCTTATTGTTTTCCTAAGCAGAAGAACATCAGATCAGCCTCTTTCTTTCTCCTGACAACTTCTTCCTTGACTACTTGGTGGTCAGAATGGTCAGAAAATGAACAGCAGGTGACTGTGGAACCTGAAACCTGCCAGGCTTTTAATTTTTTGGTCGGGGGAAAAAAAAATCCTGCTTGGCAAGACGATGAGGTTTTTGGATCAAGAAATCACACGAGTTTAGGAACTATTGCACATTTCTGGTAACCGAAGGCTTGAGCATGGGAAAAAACATTTTTTTCAAAATGAATCAGTTAATAGTGCTGCTCCAGCAGAATTCTGCACTGAAATCCATTTCTCAAAAGAGCAAACAGATTTTTTTATATTCAATTTTGAAATCTGACATGGGGCTAGACATTTTGTCAATTTCCCAGCTGCCCCTGGTCATGTGACCTGTGCTCTGATAAACTTCAATCACTCTTTACTGCTGTACTGCAAGTTGGAGTGATATCATCCCCCTCCCTTTCCCCCCCCCCAGCAGCCAAACAAAAGAACAATGGGAAGGTAACCAGATAGCAGCTCCCTAACACAAGATAACAGCTGCCTGGTAGATCTAAGAACAACACTCAATAGTAAAAACCCATGTCCCACTGAGACACATTCAGTTACATTGAGAAGGAAAAACAGCAGCCTGCCAGAAAGCATTTCTCTCCTAAAGTGCAGGCACAAGTCACATGACTTGGGGCAGCTGGGAAATTGACAAAATGTCTAGCTCCATGTCAGATTTCAAAATTGAATATAAAAAAATCTGTTTGCTCTTTTGAGAAATGGATTTCAGTGCAGAATTCTGCTGGAGCAGCACTATTAACTGATTCATTTTGAAAAAATTTTTTTTTGCCCATGACAGTATCCCTTTAAATAGGACCCTTGGTCTCTCTTCATGCAGGCGTCGAAGTCAAATTTGGTGGGTGCTTCCTTTGCGTGTACAATTCATTAAAGTTAACTGTCTTTCAAATTAACCAACTCTGACACTACGCTGCATGTAGAGAGACGGCGGATAGGAAGAAAAGAGACAGAGATTTGAAGGGATAATATTAAGAATGTTTCTTATATTTGTGAGATGACATTTATATATAACATTTTCATGTCATATCCCTATCACTATGATCTGATTGTACAGGGTTAAGGCAAATCCTGGAACTTTAACAATCATCATCACTTAAAGGACTTAAGAATAAAGAGAATATTCCCTGTTAATGAGTTTACCTCCTTCTTGGTTGGATCCACTCCATCGGGCAACTCTTCTGTGGTCTTGTTGATGAGGAAAGATCTATCAAACCATTGGTTGCCGTTGCTCTCTGGCAGGGGCTCAGAGTTCTGTTTGACTTGGCTCGGAGCCTGGGTTCCATTGGTCGTTGCCTGGTGACTGTTGTTATATTGCAGATTCTCTTGGCTGTGGGATCTGTACATGGGTATGTTGACATTTTCAGGGGCATTGCTCGTGCTCTTCTTGTTTAGGTTGGTGTTTTGTAGGTCCTACATGAAGTCCAGCAGAGATTAGCATCTTGTTAACAGCAATGCAAATAATCGGCCTAGTTATATTATAATAAGTATAATAATAAATATAAATAATTATTTCTCGACATGCTCCATAGAAACTTTGCACGAATAGAGAACCAAATACAAACACCAATTAGGGTATTTGACCAAGTCACCAAGACCCAAAGCAACTTTAGGATTAGGATTGTTAGTTTGATCATCCCAATGCTTTGTGAAATGTGCATTAGCATTTGGCCTATGGATTCCTGGTACCTCTCACGGATATTTTGGTTGTATTGTGCTAAAGTGGAAGTATTACTGGAAACTCACACAATTCTCTGTGTCTATTTATCTCAGCAACCCTGACTACTGTATATGTCAGGCACAAGGAAGTGGCCTACAGACAATGCTTGTACATTCATTAAATAATAATAATAATATTATATGAGGAACAAGGTTGTTCCCCTAAATGGCCAAGTACAGTTCAGCACAATACTGGGTCAACTGGGATTTTCAGTTGGTAAAGACTCATGACAATGGTTGATGTTTTAAAAGAGATTAATACGGATGATACCATTGTGCACAATTTTCTCTAATTAGGTGAATGTATAATTATATTCCCATGGTTTGGCTTCTCTAGCTTCTGTGAAGATGTGACTAACTCTTAAGGTGGCCATAGACACACCGATAATATAGTACAAAAAAATGTCATATAATATGGCGGGAGACGAGCCGACTGGTATTGGCAGAAGACTTGGATATCGGTCGGCTCTTCAATTGGGCTGGTCCAGAAATCTTTGATCAGGCGCCTTTGAAGGCCAAACATCAGCCATTGTTAGTGCTGAATCGTCAGATACAGGTAGAATTCTATTGTTTCTATAGATATATCTGACCATTCAGCTCTACACGTGTGTATTGAAACCAATGATCTTTCTTGGAAACATCTTTTCCAAGAAAGAACATAATTGTTACATCTATGGGCACCTTTACTTGTGCTTCTATTGTTTGTAGCCATCTGCCCAGATCCTTCCCTATCTCCAATAATATCATATCTCTCTTTATAAGGGGCAGGACATAGCTGCCGAAGGAATTGCATAATATCATTGGGGTCTGGGCCAGAACAAATGCCCAAGAAAGGAATCATCTGGAGTGGGGGTCCCCAACCTTTCTTACCCTTGAGCAACATTCAGATTTAAAAAGCGTTGGGAAGCATGAAAAATGTTTCTGGGTGGTGCTGTGATTGACTATTTGGTAGTCTGAATGTGGACTGGCAGACTACAGGAGACTCTGTATGGCAGTACATCTGGTTTTTATTCAACCAAAACTTGCCTCCAAGCCTGGAATTCAAAAATAAGCTCCTGCTTTGAGGCCACTGGGAGCAGCATCCAAGGGGTTGGAGAGCAACATGTTACTCACAAGCTACTGGTTGGGGATCACTGTCCTAGAGCATGGACAGGCACCTAAGTTTTCTTATAAAGATTGAACTCATGAAACTATGTAGGTATTTTCTTTTCTTAAAGGAGAACTAAACCCTAGAAATGAATATGGCTGAAAATACCATATCTTATATAGTGAACTTATTGCACGAGGCTAAAGTTTGAGCTTGTCAATAGCAGCAATGATCCAGGACTTCAAACTTGTCACAGGGGGTCACCATCTTGGAAAGTGTCTGTCGACACTCACATGCTCAGTGGGCTCTGATTGGCTGTTGAGAAGCTAAGCTTAGGGCTCGTCACTAATTATCCAGCAGAAAATGAGCTTCCCTGGCTGTAATATAAGCTGATGCTACAGGTTTGCTGATTATTCAATTCTGATGCTAATTGCACTGGTTTCTGTGCTGCCATGTAGTAATTATGTGTATTAATTACTAATCAGCCTTATATTGTGACATTTCTATTCTATGTGTACTGTATATTGTGAGTGGGTCCCTAAGCTCAGTAAGTGACAGCAGCACAGAGCATGTGCAGTGAATCAGCAGAAAAGAAGATGGGGAGCTACTAGGGCATCTTTGGAGACACAGATCTTTACTGCTAAAGGGCTGTGGTTGCCTTGGGCTGGTACAGAAGCACAAAACACAATGTACAACATTTCTAGCTACTTCTTTAGTTACCCTTTAGTTCTTCTTTTAAGAACTTTAAACAGAGAAACGCAACACATGCAGCACTTGTTAAAGACTCACCACACTAATCTGTGATATCGCCGACACATCACCCAAGCTCTTCTTCATATCTTCATAAGACAAGTCTGACTAAGAAACAAAGCAACAAGTTACTGTTTGTGTTCTTTTCACACCAAATTTTTTCATTAGGTAAAATGTATCTCTATTCAGATTAAGGGGCATATTTATCAAAATCCGAGTATTTTGATTAAAAAAGTCAGACCAAACTAGAATCCACAATTGGACCTTAGTTATAATTAAAACAGTATGATTTGATCGGATCGGGGACAGACACGAAAAAAACGAGCGGAAATACAAATTGTACGTTTTTTTCTGATTTTCTTTCCCGGAATGGCTCTCTTTTTTTGGCCTTTTTCCTTCGGCTTTTTCTTGAATTAAATTTTTTGGATTTTTGCCTGAAAAATCTGAAATAGTCCGATTTTCAGGCTAATTCCAGCGCAGACCTCAGAAACATCCAAATAGGATAGGGACCTCTGCCATTGACTTATATACAACCTCGGCAGGTCTGAGATGGCAGGTTTTCAGATTCAGAAATTTTCCATCCTCGGGGTATAATAAATTTCAAAATATTCTGTTTTTACTCTGTCTCATGCTCACCAGCTAAGAACTACTGATCCAGTTTTTAGTCTCCAGTGGGATTGTTGGGAGGTCTGTAAGAACTTCTTCCCAAAGATCCCAAACATGATCTACTGGATGGGCAGAGAGGACAATAAAGGACTAACTGTCCAATAGTATAATGTATGGTCAACTTAACCCTAGTTTTGCATGTCGTTTTAGATGTTGTGACTCACACTAGAGTAAAACATGATCCCTGACAATGACAAGAAAGAAACATGAAATAAAGGCAAATATCCATACTTAACCCATGAACTCTATTTGTTGCCACGTTGTCTATCCTGCCCTTAATTTAATGCACGCACTGAGCATCTTAACTGCAGTTACTGGGACCTCTCAGCAATTTAACTGCTCAGGAACATCACATGACTTGTCAGTTATGGGTTTATTTACCAAAAATGTAATTTGGGAAGTCTCAGGGGCAGATTTACCTAGGGTCGAATATCGAGGGTTAATTAACCCTCGATATTCGACTGCCGAATTAAAATCCTTCGACTTCGAATATCGAAGTCGAAGGATTTTGCGCTATTCGTTCGATCGAATGATCGAAGGAATAATCGTTCGATCTAACAGTTAAATCCTTCGAATCGAACGATTCGAAGGATTTTAATCCATCGATAGAACTAAATTCCTTCGATCAAAAAAACCTTCCCCATAGGCTAACATTGGCCTCGGTAGGTTTTAGGTGGCGAACTAGGGGGTCGAAGAAATTTTTAAAGAGACAGTACTTCGATTATCGAATGGTCGAATATATTCGAACGATTTTTAGTTCGAATAGTTCGATTCGAAGGTCGTAGTCGAAGGTCGAAGTAGCCAATTCGATGGTCGAAGTAAAAAAAAACATTCGAAAATCAAACTATTTTTCCTCTATTTTCCTCTATTCCTTCACTCGGGCTTGGTGAATGGGCCCCTTAGAGATTTTTTTTTTTACTTTCGAATAAACAATTTAAAAGAACTGCGTTTAATTATGAAAAGAATCTGGATATAAAAAAAACTTGATTGAATACAATGGTAGAAAAAAACTCAAATTGGTGAGATTATGAACTCAAAAAACGTTAATTTGTGAGTTTATAAAGTCAAAAAGGTTGAATTTGTGAGTTTACAAAGTCAAAAAAAACGTGAAAATCTCAAATTTAAAAAAATGGCTTGAATTTCGCCTAGGGCTTCTCTTGTTGACTTCTAAATGAAGCTTTTAGATGACAAGAGTTTATTTGAGTTTTTGTGCATAAAAAATACCAAATTATAATAATATATCATATAATATGTATAACTTGAATTGGTGAGTTTTAGGGCAAAATAAATAATAAACCCCCTTATTTCTGTCTTTGTTTATAAGTAGATTGTCTTTCCCACTAAAAATGAGGGCCCTTGTCAGAAACTTAAGCAACAAGGGCACAATCAGTCCAATTAACTGTATTATAGTTCAGCTGGCTATCAATTCACTACCAGTTCACACTCAGTTTTGTGTTAATGTACTTACACTCCACTTATGTGTATCCCAAGCGTTGAACCATCCTGTGAAGGTTGGAGGTTCGTGTCCTTGTTTGACCAGTATTATGGGTGTGGCCAAGTCCCGTCCTGCAGGATGTGCTTTCAGATACTCCTGAGATGCTTTAATCGATTCCGTCTTTTCGTAATCATTGGCCGATTTACCCACCCAAAGGAAAATCTGAAGAGGGGGGAAAGAAGAGTTTTCAAGAGTTGAACCAGCATTGGCTTGGGTAGTGATAGGAAGATCTTTCAGACTCAGCTTGCTGAATACGTATCCTATCTAGATTGGCTCCATGATGACTCTATATAGACTATATCAGAAGGAAATCTGCTTCATGTGACTTTGGACAAGTATTTTATCTGTATCTCAGGCTTTACATGTTGGATATAGATAATACAGTTTAGGGCTGTATTGTTTTAAAAATGACATCTTCCAAAGCTCGGAGGGTGTTGAATCTAAGACAGTGTACCATATAACAACTGATGTGCTGCATTTCAAAGTGCATCTTATCACCATGGACCATGGACACCTTGTGAGCATGAGACTTAGGGGGTCTAACTGTGCAAGAGACCAGAGTCTGCCATGTTGTTCACTAACCTCTTCCCAGGTATCCAATAACATCACATCGTCCTCATCAAGGTCACTCTGGCAGAAACCCACCACTTCCGTCATTACAAAGCGCCCAGTCTGGTTGGAACATTCAAAGAGCCGAGGTGAGTACTGCACAACCTGCTCCTGGAATCTGCAATCAGTCAAGGCAACAACCCAAATGAACCATTTTTAGCATTTAGAAATTTGGTGTTAGTGGGTCTCTAGGCAAAAACATCCTCATGCCATTCTGGTATTTACAGCCCAATGAGTAGACTCTTTTGTTTGGAGATTGTGCTTTAAATTCTAGATCTCTGCTTCTTCTTGACATTGGACTTGGTCCTGCATTGGGGGCCTGAGGAGTTCTGCCCCTTCTCAAACCACAATACGGCAATACGTTTTGGCTGTGGCTGCATTACTCAGCCCATTCTTGCTTGTATATTTCTTAGGAATGTGTTCTACTAAAATGCAATGAATTTACTATGTGTGTCAAGATTACTTGGGCAGGTGCAAAGAGTACCCATGATGCTAAACTAGCACCTTTATGCAATATTTAGTTTGTTGCATGGACTTATTGTGGCTCTTGCCATATTAGTTCTCAACTCTTTACCATTAATATTGAACCAAGTGCAAAGAACCAACCAGTGACTCCACTGCTGGATATAATGGGTGTTGCAATTGAGAAGCTCCCAGAAAGCAAGAGGTTAGCTCTATATGGTTCTACAGGATTCCTTGTGGGCGCAAAAAATACATGTATGGTGGAGGCTTCTCCTAGATCTCCTTGGTATTATAGTAGGGTGTCAATGTTTTTATACAACCTGCAGCATTGAATGAAGGGCCTCTGACTGCTTCCAACCATAACTTTCTGTACCAATGTTACCTTTTATCGCTTGCATAAGGGGCTTTTCCTCCAAGAGCCACCCAGAATTCTGCAGGTTCTTGGCCCTCAAGGATGGTCTGTTTGTCCTGCTTTGAGATGATGTTTGCAACAGTCTTTGCCATTTCCCGCTCATCCCCGCTGCAGCCCTTTGGAGAGAAAAGAGATTATATCAACTATTAGGCCACAAGTGTGTACTGAATGGCAGTTAATATCTGCCCAAATATAGTGGGCCAATCAGATGTAGAGACAAAGCAAACAACACGTCACTGCTTTCAATCTAATGGAAAAAGGTGAGATAGTGATCTAATGGAGAGAAGAATACATACAGTATGATAAGTGAAATGTCTACATAAGGATCACCTGGTCCGCATAGGGTCTCCACCTTTCTAAAGAGTTCTTACTGGCAGGTAAGTGATGTAAAGGGTCAGAGCAATGACAAAGAGGGAAGGACAATTGTGTGTAGGACAGACAGAGGGAAAGTTATAGAGCAGATCAGAGAAGGAAAAAAATCTAAGATTGTGGCCGGCCAGGTGATCAAGTTTACAAATTTATTGGCTATGTTTCCATTACATTTGTAATACTGGCCCTGGCCTTGTTGGGTGTTTTACTGGCCCTAGGTTTGATGCCCTGGGGTTGAACAATAAAACAAGGGCAATGCCAGACATAGAAGTCACTGGAGCTCAGGAACCATGACAATTTATTGAGGGGCTCCAACAGAACATTCTGTAATATTCCTCCCGTTGCCAATACCTTGCCGCACCAGAGGTAACACATTGACTCCGTCTTCAGCACAAACACATCATTTGAGTTAAGGAAAGATGCTCTCGCCGGAACCTCTGTGGATTTGGTGTTGTATTCATTGGTTCCTTTGACTTGGAACAGTTTGATTGGAGCTTCTGATTCCTGCACTCCCGATCGACTTGTTCCACCCTAGTCAAATAACGTTAAAAAAAAAGAACTTTCATAACAAAGGGTTTTCTGAGCTTCTAAGCCAGAACTCTATGTAGGACTCATATATGGGATAAGGGATAATGTACCCCCTACTGTAAATGATAAGGATATTAGAAGTCACTGAGGGGTTGTTCTGTGACCATATAAAGGCACAAGGCTGCAGGCTGAGTTATACAGGGAACTCTGAGTATCACTCATGTATTATAAGGGATAATGTACCCCCTACTGTAAATGATAAGGATATTAGAAGTCACTTAGGGGTTGTTCTGTGACCATATAAAGGCACAAAGCTGCAGGCTGAGTTATACAGGGAACTCTGAGTATCACTCATGTATTATAAGGGATAATGTACCCCCTACTGTAAATGATAAGGATATTAGAAGTCACTGAGGGGTTGTTCTGTGACCATATAAAGGCACAAGGCTGCAGGCTGACTTATACAGGGAACTGTGAGTATCACTCATGTATTATAAGGGATAATGTACCCCCTACTGTAAATGATAAGGATATTAGAAGTCACTGAGGGGTTGTTCTGTGACCAGATAAAGGCACAAGGCTGTAGGCTGAGTTATACTGTACTGTAAATTTACGACTGTAAATTAAGAACTTACCTCATATATAATCATTTTTCCTTTGAAGATGGCCTGCAGATGTCTGGGTTCCTTCCCCATAGTCACCCGGATTTGGACTGGTTGGTCCTGGTACATTTTGTCCAGCTGTACGGCCTGGTAAGCACATGCTGTAACTTCATCTTGGGAAGCGTGGCGGCCCTGAGGTACAGCGAAACATTCTCAGAAAATGATAGAAATTGGGCAGCAGTAGAATAATGACTTTGCATTATCAAAGATACGTTTATAGATTCTTGGATTTAGATAACCTTAATGTAAATGTGGCAAAACCAAACTGTCAGCTACAGAAAGGCCATGCCCCAATCTCAGGGGGATAAAGGATGTAACATGGATGCCCAATCAGAGCTCCTCCAGCTTTTGCTATTCAAAAAATTATTTGATGCTTGGTGGCCCAGGACAAAATGTCCCACAAATGTCTTCTTCTCCATGTTGGTCTACCATACCTCATTCTCTGCCAAGGTTTACATGAAATATTACCCTTGGCTGGTTAATTGAATTAAAGTCAACCAGGTCTACTAACCCATAGCAACCAATCAGATGTTTGATCTTATATGAGTGACCAATAAAATAGTTATTACTATAGAGGTCCCCGACTTGGCAGAATGTTTTCTCTTTCAGGTGGGAAATCCGAAATTATTTCATAGATCTTTCCTAATTTCTCTACCTCTCTCCCTTGTGATAACTAGATGCAACCAGTAAATTGTCCAAGCAGATATGTCCCAAATTCTCTTAATCGATTAAAAAAAGAAATCAAATAAATTACTTACCAGCCACATGTAGAGAAGATAGTTTGGCTTCCCAGACTTCATATACGTATAGAGAATTAAATAGCAGTCCCCCCCATAGAACTGTCCGTAGGTCCTGGGTTCTACCTCTGCCAGTTCCAGATTTTCAATTCTCCAGACCTGCCCAGAAGGGAAACCACAGATATCAGTCATGAGTGAGGATTCTAACGAGGAAAACATGTCTGGGAAACTGGAAATGTACAATCAGCAATATAATCATGAATGGTGAGTAGTTGAAAAATCTCTGGAGTTCTAGATCTTCCCTCTACACCAATGTTCACCCACAAATGGCAGGTATTGGGTTTGTGGCAGGAGAAGACATTTAAAGGAGAACTGACAGCCAATTTCCCAAATTTTGTCGGGGAACTTAGGAATCTAAGTCTACTAGAATGTTATACTTTTTTTTTTTAAAGTCTTTGGGCTCACCAAAGCTAGGATGAGCCGCGCCAATCCCAACCCACCCCCAGCACAAAAGGCACAGGTGGAGGCAAGGGTCGTCAGACTCTCCTTCACCTTCAGCTTCTGTCCACCAAGTAGTCAAGGAAGAAGTTATCAGGAGAAAGAAAGAGGTTGATCTGATGTTCTTCTGCTTAGGAAAGATTTGAGAAAGGTTTCTAATTTTATTCCTAAGCAGAACATCAGAGCAGCCTCTTTCTTTCTCCTGACAACTTCTTCCTTGACTACTTGGTGGTCAGAATGGTCATAAAATGACCAGAAGATGGCGCCGTTGTAACAAAATTCATTCATATTAACAGTACATGTATCCTTTAATATCTTGGAATTAAAAATAGATAAATAATGAATGTACATTGCAAAAGTGCTTAGAATAGCCCCCTCATTATTTTTTTTCTTCACTTATTTTATTAGTTTACTTAACCTTTAAAGTGCATTGTGCTGAGTCTGACACCCCCTGCAGAGGGCACAAAAATCTGGGCTGGCACCAAAAATAACTCATATTAGGAGCGAACTCAATACCAATAAATACGTGGGTTCCAGGTGCTCATTTCCCCAGACCTTCAGCTTGAGGGGTGGTTGCATAAACTTTTAACTTCTCATGTAGTAGGCAGACACAAACTGAATCCAAAGTAGCCAAAGTGATGCAGATTACATTTTTTTTTTCCATTTTTTTTTTGAAGAATCTTCTAAAAGAAGCAAAATCCCAGAATCCCTGTATCCAATTTTTTCAGTGTGGGAGACTGCACCGTACAAAAGTCACAAATAAAATGGACCTTTATTAATGAGCCACCAAATTGAACCAAATCCAGTCTAATTCTCTAACTTTTCCTTTATAGATATCAAAATAGTTTCTTTGCATGACATTTTTGGTTGAAACACTTTCATTTTCTGATGTTACCGAATTCACTGCATTTACTCACCTCAACTTTCCCAGAAGCGTCATCCACCATCCTCTGCTCTGCCGCTAATTCAGGCCGGGCGTAGAGCTGGTTTATGTCAAATTTCGTTTGTTCCACTTTAGCTACAGTGAAAATGAAAATGAATTGGACTGAATTGTTTCATGAAGTCATCAAGATCAATATTGTGGTAGAAATGAGGAGGACAATGCATGACCCAGTGAGTTGCAAGATAATGTTGCAGTCCTCGATCTTGGGAAAAACCAAACCTGTCCAATCAATTTCTGGCCACACATTGGTTGGGGAGATCCGTTGGAAGGCCCCATAAATGGGCAGATAAGCTGCCAAATCAGTCTAAAGCACCTGAATCAGCAGTTCAAATCTGCCTGTGTATAGCTACCTTAAAAGATAAGTAAACCTTAAAAATAAGTGAATGTAAAATTGATGAGGGGGCTATTCTAAGCACTTTTGCAATGTACATTCATTATTTATTTATTTTTAATTCCAAGATATTAAAGGATACATGTACTGTTAATATGAATGAATTTTGTTACAACAGCACCACCTGCTGGTCAGTTTCCCACCAGTCTGACCAGCAAGTAGTCAAGGAAGTTGTCAGGAGAAAGAAAGAGGCTGCTCTGATGTTCTTCTGCTTAGGAAAACAATTAGAAACCTTTCTCAGAGCTTTCCTAAGCAGAAGAACATCAGAGCAGCCTCTTTCTGCCTCCTGACAACTTCTTCCTTAAAGGGATAATATCATGGGAAAAACATTTTATACCAAATGAATCAGTTAATAGTGCTGCTCCAGCAGAATTCTGCACTGAAATCCATTTCTCAAAAGAGCAACCAGATTTTTTTTATATTCAATTTTGAAATCTGACATGGGGCTAGACATTTTGTCAATTTCCCAGCTGCCCCAAGTCATTTGACTTGTGCTCTGATAAACTTCAATCACTCTTTACTGCTGTACTGCAAGTTGGAGTGATATCAACCCCCCCTTCCCCCCCAGCTCCCTTCCCCCCCCCCCAACAGCCAAACAACAGAACAATGGGAAGGTAACCAGATAACAGCTCCCTAACACAAGATAACAGCTGCCTGGTAGATTTAAGAACAACACTCAATAGTAAAAACCCATGTCCCACTGAGACACATTCAGTTACATTGAGAAGGAAAAACAGCAGCCTGCCAGAAAGCATTTCTCTCCTAAAGTGCAGGCACAAGTCACATGACCAGGGGCAGCTGGGAAACTGACAATATGTCTAGCCCCATGTCAGATTTCAAAATTGAATATAAAAAAATCTGTTTTGCTCTTTTGAGAAATGGATTTCAGTGCAGAATTCTCCTGGAGTAGCACTATTAACTGATGTGTTTTGAAAAAAAACATGTTTTCTGATGACAAGATCCCTTTAAGTAACTAAATGACCAGCAGGTGGCGCTGTTGTAACAAAATCCATTCATAATAACAGCACATGTATCCCTTAATATCTTGGAATTCAAAAAAATAAAATAATGAATGTACATTGCAAAAGTACTTAGAATAGCCCCCTCATCAATTTCACAGTCACCTATTTTTAAGGTTTACTTATACTTTAATGGTGGTTCAGCTAGGTCCTGCTGCCCAAGACCCTGTCTAGTAGGGCAAGACTGAGGTGTTATAGGAAAATGGAGACATCAAGGCTCTACATCAGTTTTACCCACCCTAACACCTCGGCATTTCTTGTTAATGTACAGCAACGAGGACCCACCAAGTGGGAAGATCAATTTTCATTGGGTATTTGATTATGTTTAGCAGGTTAAGTATAAGTATGAGCTGCTAGTAGAAGCATTCTTCATAGACTCTAATTATTTCAGACCACTTAGGTCATAGTAGCATTGGGTAGTATGGAAAATGCCTGTACAGAGACAAGCAATATAGAGACTCCCAGTCAAAATGCAGTGTTTACTCCATACATTCAGTCTATAATTCACTTTAAAGGAAGATAAAGATCAACATATGAATATGTTTCCCCTTTATGCTCCATATTTAATCACTGACATCGGTGCAAGTCATCTTACCGATTTTCCCGACATTAAAAGTCTTTCCTAGACCCTGTGTTTCCCCGACGTCCTTCCAGTTCTGGAACAGCTGCTTAAACATGGCCGACTCGGCACCATCGTTTACTACTTCCACATTAGTAGTTGGGGGGTAGCCCTTGGCTTGTATGAAACCCTAAAAGGTAAGGAAAAATACAGACTTCTGAGTTTCTGCAACATAATTGATGAGGGGGCTATTCGAAGCATGTTTGAAACGTACATTTATTATTTTTTGAATTCCAAGATATTAAAGGATACATGATGAATTTTGTTACAACAGCGCCACCTGCTGGTCATTTTCTGACCAGCAAGTAGTCAAGGAAGAAGTTGTCAGGAGAAAGAAAGAGGCTGCTCTGATGTTCTTCTGCTTAGGAAAGATTTGAGAAAGGTTTCTAATATGTTTCTTAAGTAGAAGAACATCAGAGCAGCCTCTTTCTTTCTCCTGACAACTTCCTTGACTACTTGGTGGTCAGACTGGTGGGAAAATGACCAGCAGGTGGCGCTGTTGTAACAAAACTCATTCATATTAACAGTACATGTATCCTTTAATATCTTGGAATTAAAATATATAAATAATGAATGTACATTGCAAAAGTGCTTAGAATAGCCCCCTCATCAATTTTACATTCACTTATTTTGAAGGTTTATTTATCCTTTGATCAGCCAAAGGACACGTAGGTTGAACAGATATGTCAGCGTTCTTTATTTAATAGCAAGCCATTGGCAAGTCTGCAGAACATAATACATCAATCGTATAATGTTTAGGGTTGGATACGGAGACCACGTACCACCGCTCGGCTGAAAGCTGCGTTCTTTTCCTCCGGGCTGGAGTTTTTACCCCTCCAAACGTAGATCTTCACTCCGCCTTGATCCAGAATGTGACAGTCCTGCAGGAACATGAAAGAACAACATCAGGACACTGAGATCTGTTGTGGGTGAAGCTGATGATTTATTATAGACACATGTAAAGATACAATTATTGGAGAATTTTAATACATCCATTAGGTTTGTCTAGCCAGTGGCACAACAGTTGGCAGTTGGAGGGTTTCCCGTCATTGCCTGGGACCCCTCTATAAATCCAGTGTCACAGGCAACTGCCAGGGGCCATTGCATTGAATAAAATCATTGCCCCAAGATGTTACGATACTGTCACCAAATCTATTGTCAGAAAACGTTAATTCACTGACTCACATCGTGCTGCAGGAGATCCTGGGTCAGGGGCTTTGTGGCGAGTTCTTGTACCACCAAATTTGCATCCTTTTCAAATACACTAGAACATAAAGCATTTATCTGTCAGACAACAATATTATCAGCTTCATGTATTACACTGAGGGGCATATTTATTATGTGTTGTAAATAAACAGTGTCATAATACGCCGCACATCACCAGGCGCCGGAAGCAATGTAAAATAACGGTGACAAATCGCATGGCGTTAAATAAAACACACCTTGATAAATTTGTCATTTATTTTATGCAGCTTTTTATAATGTTTCAGCAAATTAAATTTTACACAGCATAACAACTAATTGTATATCTTGCTTTCCCTAGAGTCAAGCAGCTGGCCCCCAATAATATTTATATTTAATACAGCCACATATATATACGCTATTGTCAGCTGCATGTATTCCCTGTATCATTTTATCAACACGGAATGGGTTCATTAAAAACCCATCTAACATCCTTATAACTTACAGTAGGGGGTACATTATCCCTTATAATACATGAGTGATACTCGGAGTTCCCTGTATAACTCAGCCTGCAGCCTTGTGTCTTTATATGGTCACAGAACAACCCCTCAGTGACTTCTAATATCCTTATCATTTACAGTAGGGGGTACATTATCCCTTATAATACATGAGTGATACTCAGAGTTCCCTATATAACTCAGCCTGCAGCCTTGTGTCTTTATATGGTCACAGAACAACCCCTCAGTTACTTCTAATATCCTTATCATTTACAGTAGGGGGTACATTATCCCTTATAATACATGAGTGGTACTCAGAGTTCCCTATATAACTCAGCCTGCAGCCTTGTGCCTTTATATGGTCACAGAACAACCCCTCAGTGACTTCTAATATCCTTATCATTTACAGTAGGGGGTACATTATCCCTTATAATACATGAGTGATACTCAGAGTTCCCTGTATAACTCAGCCTGCAGCCTTGTGCCTTTATATGGTCACAGAACAACCCCTCAGTGACTTCTAATATCCTTATCATTTACAGTAGGGGGTACATTATCCCTTATAATACATGAGTGATACTCAGAGTTCCCTGTACAACTCAGCCTGCAGCCTTGTGCCTTTATATGGTCATAGATGTACAATTGTGAGTATAAACCATTTAACCAGAGACTACATCCCACTCAAGAACACATTCCTTGCAGGTATTGGGTGACTTACTGATAGAGTCTAACATTTGCTTTTTGTTGTACATCTGCTTTCTCATCTGGAACAGCCTCTTTCAGTTCCCCTGTTCGTGCCCCCAGCACTGCCTCCATGATTTGCATGAGATCGGGAGAATCCTGCTCGTTGTCTATGATGCCAATCTGAGCTCTTCCTCCTCTTTCATCATCTCTTATGCTCTGAGCCAAGGAACAGGCCTGGGGAGAGACATTAGCTTTAAATGCTCTGCCTGTTTACAGATCTAGATCATAATCTATCCAATTTTAGGATTTGTAATGCCAATAAAACATGATCAATAGTGTAATGTTGTGTTCAAGCCTCCCACACTCAGAGAGATTTAGTTGTAGATAAACACTGGCATCAGACCCGGCTTTGTTCAAATAGTTTTCCTCACTACTTCTCTTTGGTATCGTATTTGTTTACTCACTGACCCGTATCCTTTCTGATTTGTTGCTCTCTGGTCCATTCCATTGGATGATCACTTTGCCCAGGTCCAGTAGAAAAACATCTCCTTTGTTAAAATTGTTCCAGGACATTGGCACCTGTGAAGGAAAAGGCACAGCACCCAGTGAAGAAAGTTTGGAATCAGCTGCCTGAATTTTACACTCTTATTTTTGACTACCCTGAGCAGAGAAGAAGCAGCAGAGTAATGAAGAAGAAGCATATGATTAGTGTTGATCCTCTACTCTGAGATATGTTCCATTAGGGGTGACCCTATCTAATGTGCTCAGTCAGTAAGCTGGTTCCTTTTGAAGTAGACATGCCTTGAGAAGCCCCATAGGTCCTGAAAATTCGGGTGGACTTCCCATAATTACTAATGTAATGTAATGCTGTAAGATCAAGAGATAAGAAAGGGTAGCTAATTGAGCAGTCTTTAGCTCTGGCCAAAACAGTAATAGGGTCAGGTACTCATCAAATTAGGGTTGTGAGTGGGAAGACCTAAGGTTACGTGGTTTGGTGAAGGCCAAGTCACTTGAGAAGTGGTCTAGTGTGGGAAGTAATTCAAAGTATTGGGTTTAGCATGTAATTCCCATAAGATCTGACAGCATTGGGTCTACCATGGGCGGCAGTTGTATATGATTTGACAGTATTGAGTTCAGCATGGGCGGCAGTTGTATATAATCTGACAGTATTGGGTCCAGCATGGGCAGCAGTCCTATAAGATCTGACAGTATTGGGTCTATTATGGGTGGCAGTTGTATATGATCTGACAATATTAAGTCCAGCATGGGCACCAGTCCTATAAGATCTGACATTATTGGGTCCAGCATGGGCAGCAGTTGTATATGATCTGACAGTATTGAGTCTACCATGGGCGGCAGTTGTTTTTAATCTGACAGTATTAAGTCCAGCATGTGCACCATTCCTATAAGATCTGACAGTATTGGGTCTGCCATGGGCGGCAGTTGTATAAGATCTGACAGTATTGGGTCTGGCGTGGGCGGCAACTGTGTATGACCTGAAAGTATTCTGCTTTATAGGAACAGACAATGATAACATCAGAACTATGGAAAGGTGGCCATGTAGCCAGTACAAGTACATCTAGCAGTGACAGTGCTACTAAGAGAAGGAGCGAGAGATTGTGAACAGAAGGGCTTTTGGTTACTTTAGTAGAAAATCCAGACATTTGTGCCCACATACCTCAGTGGCAGTGACGTGTTTCTTCCCTTTCACATGCAACAGGCGACGTATGTTGTACATATTTGTCTCTACATGTTTGAACCCGGAGGACACTCCTCCCTTCTTGTATCTAGTGGGGGATGAAACAGCAAGAGAAGTTAGTCTGTTAGTCTTTTCAGCACAAATTAAAGAATTGACCAAGTCAGTAGCAAAATAGATGTATTAAAGTGCAATTAGGTTCCTACAGAGGCTTAGGACACAGATGGTGCTTCTTATACTTTACTTAAGTTACAGGAGCTCCCAGAGAGTGAAGATATATACCTCTAGATCTGTCCCCAATAATCAATAGCCTCATGGAGCCTTATAAAGAGTTGACCTATCAATACCCTTCCCTACCTACATTGATCCTCCAGGAGCAGAATGCTCATACACAGCAGCCTCCACCCCAAAACATTCATGAAGATGATCTTTTTTTGCACATAGATAGATCTACAACAAACCACATGCACTTCTGGGACCCCCCAAATAGCCACTTGCTTTGCTGTCCATGTCCACCTGTTTCACTTCTAGCTCAGCAAGGTCTCATTATATCTGAAGTCATGGGCACCCTTAGTATCATAAGTCTAGAGGCCTGATTTGGTTTCTGATGGTGGCTGTGCTCAAGAGAGCCACCAGCTTAGAAATTCCACCACTGGTCTAGCTCCAGTTGACTTGGTAGGCTCAAAAACAAAGAACCACTATGCCAATAAATAAAGTAGTCATTAACAACTTTGAAAAACAGTCTGTAAGCCACAAAGGAAACAGTCTATCATTTATTGCATTTTATTTGCTTTTGTACTTCTGCGTTGAGTGTACTGGACAGGCCACTCACATGACTCCATTCTTGAAGTAACTTTTAAAGGTTGCAGATTCATAGCCTTGTACTTCTCTGTGCTGGATTGGGCTTCCCCCAAGGGCCCCGTCGATCTGTGTTGCATAGAAGGCGGCTGACCCCTGCTCATCCTGGGAGGAGTCCTTCCCTATCCAGTAGTGAATATCACTGATCAAGCCATTGGGGGTCTGCTTGTTCTGTAGGAAATAAAGGGGACATCAGCTTTAGATGTCGTTTGACTATACTCCATTCTTGGACCATAGCCATGATAGAAATGTGCTTAGTATAGTGATCCTGACCTTATAGCAGTGTTCTTACACCCATGGAGGTCATGGCACAATGACATTGGAGATGGTAATGAAATAAAACAGGTTTGTTTGTTTCTCATAAACTCAACTCAACAAAATCCATTCCATGCAACTGAACCCAAAGTGTGGTTGAGCGCCCAGAAGGCAGTCAACTTTGGTTGGAACTCACAAGGCTGAATGGTTCTGGAACTCTCCGGACTGTGATCTTTGGTCCGGGACTCGTGCCAGCCATTGGGAATGTTTATATTTGCATTTGGTATTATTCTTTGTCACCTTTAGCAAACAGACACATTCCATCCTCGCTCTGAACTCACTCATTCCATCCTGCTCATTTCTGACATCTCCAGGGTCTCACCACTGGGAACATCATATGAATCCCTCATGTCCAACCTACAGTTCAACTAAAACTTCCCTGTATAAAGGCAGTTAAGGGCTGCCAGGAGTCTTCAATTAACAAGAGAAAAAAGGCTATAGGTCCCCCCAAAATTATAGCATGTAAAAGGGGGAAACAAGAGGGAGAGGAAAATATATATACCATGTTCTGCATAAAATCCTGTATTATCTCAGTGTGAGAGTTTAGCCCTGTGATTATACTAAACTACAAGTAGGCTACATTAAAACAGGTTCCTTCAATTTATACATAAGGCCATTTAGGGGGACAGTTACCCCAATGTTTCTATACATCTTTAACCTTGTTTTGAGGGCCCAGCCTGAAGGCCAGTTAGGGGGAGATTTCGGGTGAGTGATTATTTGTACCCTGGGTACCCCTGGAACTATAGCAGGGTGCCTGTTACCCCAATGTTTCTATATATCTGTCACCTTGTTATGAGCTAAGGGGACCCAGTCTGAAGGTCAGTTAGTAGGAGATTTGGGGTGAGTGCTTATTTGTGCCCTGGGTACCCCTGGAACTATAGCAGGGTGACTGTTACCCCAATGTTTCTATATATCTGTAACCTTGTTATGAGCTAAGGGGGCCCAGCCTGAAGGTCAGTTAGGGGGAGATTTGGGGTGAGTGATTATTTGTACCCTGGGTACCCCTAGAACTATAGCAGGGTGACACCCCAATGTTTCTATATATCTGTAACCTTGTTATGAGCTAAGGGGGCACAGTCTGAAGGCCAGTAAGGGGGAGATTTGGGGTGAGTGCTTATTTGTGTCCTGGGTACCCCTGGAACTATAGCAGGGTGACACCCCAATGTTTCTATATATCTGTAACCTTGTTATGAGCTAAGGGGGCCCAGTCTGAAGGTCAGTTAGGGGGAGATTTGGGGTGAGTGCTTATTTGTGTCCTGGGTACCCCTGGAACTATAGCAGAGTGACTGTTACCCCAATGTTTCTAATGTTGGGTGGAAGAGAACAGCAGGAACCAATAAAATTTGACCAAGCACAAACTGACATGTCTTCATGGGTTGGCTGGTTAAGGGTGGTGGCACATGTGGCTACTCGGGGAGATTAGTTGCCCAGCGACAAATACCCTCTTCTTTGGGCGACTAATCTCCCAGAAATGCATTCCCGTTGGCTAAAATGTAAATCGTCAGCAGGATGGCACTCGGATAGCTTTGTTTTTCCGAAGTTGCCCAAAGTTGGAAACTTCATCCCGCAGGCGATTCACATTCTAGTGGTGGGAAGGCATTTCGGGGAGATTAGGTGCCTGAACAAGAAATTTGTTCGACTAATCTCCCCGAATCTGAGCATGTGCCACCACCCTTAAACAGTTCTTAAAAAATACAAGCCAACAAAAAGATAACATCTTTATAAACATGACTTGTATTTCTGAAAGTCCCACTGACAATTACAATATGAATGTAATATGAAATTCCCTGCATTACCCTATAGGAATTAGAGTGGGGGGGAACCAGATAACTAGAAGACTTATGAGTAATGGAAATGAGACGGAAATCTCAGTAGGTGTCACAAAGGATGACTCAAGGCACCAGCAAAGTCATTGTTTGTTCAGATATTGATCTGAAATGGATTGAGGGCAAGTGATTGCACAGTGGGATTCAAGAAAGATATCAGAATAATTAGGGCGGAATTTATTTCAGAAGAGATAAGTTTTATTCAGGGCATTTTAATTACAAACCTAAAGGACAATGAACTGGGAGGAATTTTTGTGCAGATCAGCATGGGGCTTATTACACATTATCTTGTGATTAAAAACTTGGCATTGGGTTTTAGTTTGATGGTATCAAATTTTATGTAATATCCCTCAACAGCCAAGTTGTTAACTTAATCCATAATAAAATAGGCACAAATGACCAGAAACTGACATACACAACTGCATCATGGAAGGTGGAATTCTCAAGATAACCACTATACAGAAAGCCTTGAGTCTGTTGGGTTTGAAACCTCCAAGTACCAGATCTCCCCCAAAATCGTCATATAAAGTTTCTGGGGATGGACAATCTGAATCTATTCCTTCATCTATTTTTCGTTTGTAGGCCTGGGTGTATATGAAACATGTCCACTTATCTTTCCTTTCACTAATGGTTCTAGTGGCACGGCCATGGGTCCCGCAACATTCACTTAGATACTTACATACAAGAGAATGTAGCAGTCACCTTCAAAGAAGCTCCCATAGGCCTTCTCAGGAAGTGGAGCCATTTTCATTTTCTAAAATAAGAATGAGAGAGTTTATTTAGACTTTATAACTACAGCGGATACATTATAGAGCTTATGGGAAAATGATGAACATCTTTATTTGCCCACATGACACACATTACACATAATAATGATCACCCGAAATAAATGGTCTGGGTCAGTAGGGTTTACTGAAGTTATGAGACTGGCAAAAATGCCCTGTGGGTAAGTTTAATGCCCAATGTGCAGCTCAAGGATGGAGCCCATGCATAAGTATCACTTACCTCCATGGACCATATCTGCAGGCCGGGTTTCCGACAAATGCTATCCAGATTCTGAGACATTTTACGGGAAAACTGAAAGAAAGTTCAAGACGCTTGAGTGATTTCCAAAGCAAATTGGACACCTTAAAAACTGAACATTGCCCAATATCACTACCCTGCTATTTGCCTCTCAAATTGCTGTAAAAATCAATCTACTAAGGACCAGAACTTGGTGGTTAAAGGTCACCATGACCTGCAGTACTAAAAATATCAGGGTATACAAGTGTTGTACAATATTTGCAGAAGACAATGCAACAATATAAAGTGCTGAGGCCAAAAAGAAGTACACTTGTGTATGAGACAGCAGTGATTTTGGAGACATTGGCATATTGTGGATCTATAGATACTTTCTTCTTCTTCTTTTGGTTCAAGCCAACAGTTGATGTTCTACACTTGTTCAAGGCCCCCTGAGCTCATAACAAAGCTACAGACTAATATTGCCACAGTTCCAAGAATTTTCACAAGCAAACAAGCATTCCCCCTGATCTAGAGTAACCAGGGAAGCCAATGGGAAATGTTCAGGCTTTTACCACCTAGCATTGTTGTAGGCAGTTCTCGTAGGTGACAAGTAGATGACAAGGCAGCAGTGGCACTTGCCTAAGGTGTTACTAAGTGACTAATTGGGGTGTAACTATTTTGGGAAAAACAATGATGACTATACATAACAGCAACACACACTTTCATAAACATCTACTGGTGAACTGTGGACTTGTCTGTACCTGGGGACATCTCTACTGTGTCCTCTTTCTGCATCCGTTAATCTTCCGACACTGGGTAATCATGTTGTGAGATCATGATGGGGGCCAACCTTTCTTTGGGTGCCCAATCTCCTAAGACTGGATATAGTTGTTTTCATCAAATGGGGGGGGGGGGAACCCTACAGTATGCTAATTTAGGGGGTTATTTATCAAAATCCGAATTTATCTCATTATTTTCTGAAATATACTCCAGCCAAATCCGCATGGATTATTTCCCCTTATTTATCAATACATTTTCCCAAAAAATTCCAGTTCGGGAAAAACTCGATAAACTTGTGAAAATCCTATGAAAATCTAATATTTTTTGCATTTTCCGCCCGAAAAATCAGATTTTTTTTGGATTTTTGCCTGAAAACCACAAAATCTTTGGATTATTGTACAAAACCCAGCACAGATCAGGATATCTTTGGGACTTCTGCCATTTACTTATATATAACCTCTGTAGGTCTGAGATTCCGGATTTTCAGATTTAGGCTTTTTCCATCCTCGGGGTATAATAAATCCCGAAAAATTCTAGGTTCTTTTTTTTCATTAAAAATTCAGATTTTATAGTAAAAAAAAGCTTGAGTTTTCGAGTTTTTGGCATTCAGACTTTAATAAATAGCTCCCTTGGTGTCTTGATAGAAGTCTTGGATATTAATCACTTTTATAATTATTTTTGCCGGATGCTGCAAAAGGAAAATTGCTTTCTTTTTTCTAGTTAGTGTGACTACAGTGGAAAAAATGTATATACAAACATACGCTTGCAGAAAGGCTCACAGTCACACTTGCTATAAGAAAAGCCCATTGCTTTAGGGCACAGGAAGGCTTTGCTGAGATTTTGGAGATAAAAATAACAAGAAAGCCGCAGTTCTCTCCCTTTTTTACCAGTGTCTGTGCAGAGAGAGATTTTGGCAGGAGACCTGCTGTAGACGTGGCTATATAAACTGCTGGTGTTGGCTTCCGTCTGGCAAAAGGCCTGATGTGTCACCGGCTGCTTGTGGACAATTGTTGAATTGGAGTTGCATCTAGATACAATAAGATGCAATCTGGTGACAGTGTTGCCCAATCCAACAACCTACCCCATTATGCTTAAATTTCCTATATGAACACAAATATACGCACTTTATTGCCCATGGACTTGTTGGCAAATCACTGCCGAGGCATTACTGCTGGAGCCTATCAGGGCCATTGTTTATTTGTATAATTGTTCAATGTATAAAAGTGAGCACATATTGTTTTCATGTTGACTCTTAAGATGGATGAACCTACAATACAGACCAGGAATCACCAACCTTTTTACCCTTGAGCCACATTCAAAGTTGGAGAGCAACATAAAATAAGCGTGCAAAAAATGTTCCTGGGGTGGCAATTATGGACTGTGATTGGTTATTTGGTAGCCCAGATGTGGACTGGTAGCCTACAGGAGACTCTGTTTAGCAGTACACCTGTTTTTTACACAACCAAAACTTGTCTCCAAGCCTGGAATTCAAAAATAAGCACCTGGTTTGAGGCCAATGGGAGCAACATCCAAGGGGTTGGAGAACAACATGTTGCTCACAATCCACTGTTTGGAGCAAACTGGTATAGAATTACCCATCCTGTGGGGCCTATTGAAATAAAAATAAAGTGATCAAATGAACCCCACATTGCTTTAAGGCCTAGAGAAGGCACGTTTACTCATTCCCAGGGCTCCTTTTTCCAAATTGCACCCACAGGTACACCCACACCAACGCATACCACAGCTTGTACTAACACCCACAAGTGTTGCTGCCACATTTACTAATCAGGCACAGGTTGTGTTGTACAAATCTGTGCACTGGAACCCCGAGTGTGTATATATGTATATTCCACATGGGGGAAATATATGTTGAAAGCACCAGTTTAGTAAATAAGCCACAAGATCTTCAGGATTCCCTGTATTCTAATTCTAGACTATAATTGTGCCACAAGGGTTCCCTACACACTGGCCAGATAAACATCTACTTACTGCAGGCCTTGGGGACAACCTCTTGCTACAATGTTGCTCAGAACTGCTCTCTGCTCTCTAGTTACTAACTAGTCCTCCTTCGCATTGTCTAAGTTACATTGTCTTAACTTATACAACTTGTCTTAACTTAAGTTGGCCATAGATGTAACAATTACTATCTTTCCTGGTCAATCCGTTTTAACACACACGTGTAGAGCTGACTCATCAGATATACAGAGAGAAACAATAGAATTCTACCTGTATCTGATGATTCAGCAGTTCAGCAGGCCTGACCGATGGACAAGCCAACCGATTTCCATGTCTACTGCCGATATCAGTCAGTTCATCTCCTGCCAAACATGCACCGTATATCGTATGAAACAACGCGTTTATGGCTTTAGGCTTTCATCAACCTCTTCTCTGGGGTTTCTTCAACCTCAGCTTTCTACTCCCAGAGGCTTCTGTACTCAAGCTTGTGTCACTGGAGCCCATTATTCTGTGTACATGTGTTCCACTAATCAGCTCCTTAGCCTTCATTGACTCAACCTTACTCTGAAAAATGGGGCACCTACACATACATGTCCTGAATATGGTTTTAGGTCCAATAGAGTAGACTCCTGGACAAGACTTGGGGCCTCTCAAAATGTTCCTACACATGTTCGATATCACTAGTGGCACTTTTACTAATACAGCCTGAGGGGATTCTATCTCCCAGCTATAGACTTCCCGGTACCCCTCTCAGGGGCCTGAGTGCACACTCACAGAACTGGGCCAATCTAAGCAAAATCAAAGAAGATCCAAGAATTTACAGGGACAATCAATGGAAAATACAATGAAATCCGACAGTAATATGCACTTTGCAAAATAAGACTTGGGTTGGGCTGAGGATCACTCTGATCCCTCTGGATTATGTAAGAAATACTTTCTTTATAAAATCAACTGGGCACTAGCAAGAACTCTGTAAATAGTACACCATGTTCCTATTGAATTTGTGCACTTGAGGTTTTCTTTGGCATGAAGTTGGCTGCTTTGGGGAAGCAAATTACTACTGTAATTGGGAATAATAATTTTCATATTAGGGATAACCTTCTGCAAAATAAACCTGGCTGTTTAACACATCAATGAATAACCAAGGAACAAAGCTTCATTGTTGGGATGCAAGAAAAGTAATGTTTTAATTTGAATGATATGGGCCACAGAATTCTAGAAGGGTTTTGAGTATTAGCAGAGAGCTTCTGCCTGTAGGTGAATACAGCAAGGGATGAAAGCACAAAGGTCTATATGTTTATTCCTATTTCATATTGAGGAATAGAGAAACAATGAAGAACTCATAATGAGACAGTAAGGTACAGACAGTGAGATGTTGTAGGCAGGAGGTAAAAAGCTATAGGAAGAAGTAAAAAAGAAGAGTTGGGTTGAGTAGCACTGCAAGTTCCTCTGTACACCATTGGTACATGCAGTGTTGGACTGGGCCACCCAAAAACCTTAGACCAGGGGCCCATCCAAAAACCTTAGACCGGGGCCCACCAAAAGAACTTCGCCCAGGGGCCCATCCAAAAACCTTAGACCAGGGGCCCATCCAAAAACCTTAAACCAGGGGCCCACCAAAAGAACTTAGACCAGGGGCCCATCCAAAAACCTTAGACCAGGGGCCCACCAAAAAAATTTAGACCAGGGGCCCATGCAAAAACCTTAGACCAGGGGCCCATCCAAAAGCCTTAGATCAGGGACCCATCCAAAAACCTTAGACCAGGGGCCCACCAAAAGAACTTAGACCAGGGGCCCATCCAAAAACCTTAAACCAGGGGCCCCCCAAAATAACTTAGACCAAGGGCCCATGCAAAAACCTTAGACTAGGGGCCCATCCAAAAGAACTTAGACCAGTGGCCCATTCAAAAACCTTAGACCAGGGGCCCACCAAAATAACTTAGACCAGGAGCCCATGCAAAAACCTTAGACCAGGAGCCCATCCAAAAGAACTTAGACCAGTGGCCCATTCAAAAACCTTAGACCAGGGGTACTATTATTCTTCCTCTCCTCACTCAACCTCTATTCCCCTGGTCTCTTTTCTTTACATACTATAATCTATTATTCCATCTATTTAGCCTCTTTGTTCTCATAGAAATAAAGAATGACCATGAAATTGGCCAAATGTTTAGCAAAATGAGGGGCCACTGGCACCTGGGCCCACCGGGAGTTTTCTTGGTATCCCGGTGGGCCAGTCCAACTCTGGATTCGCTGGGATGTACAAATGCTACTTTTAGCTGACGTCACTGTTTCCTTTGTATACAAAATAATCCACCACACACCCAGAAATAACCGCCAATCCAAAGTGATGCCTTCTGGATATTAAAGGGGTAGTTCACCTTTGAATTAACTTTTAGTAAGTTATAGGATGGCTAATTCTAAGCAGCTTTTCCATTGGTCTACATTATTTATTTTTTTATCGTTTTTGAATTATTTGCCTTCTTTTTCTGACTCTTTCCAGATTTCAAAAAACTCTTTCCATCTAAAAAAAAACAAATGCTCTGTAAGACTACAATTGTATTGTTATTCCTTATTTTGAGTATTCATCTTTCTATTCATGCCCCTCCTATTCATATTCCAGTCTCTTATTCAAATCAATGCACGGTTACTAGGGTAATTTGTATCCTAGCAACCAGAAATTGCAAACTGGAGAGCCGCTGAATAAAAAGCTAAATAACTCAAAAACCACAAATAATAAAAAATTAAACCCGATTGCAAATTGTCTCCGAATATCACTCTCTATCATACTAACAGTTAATATAAGGTGAAAGTATAACAACATGGCTTAAAGCCTTAGCTTAGCATTTAGTTGCCCTTCTGAATTGCGTCCTGTTGCTAAGATGAGATGCCTTAATAACCATGTAGCATTTTTAATACCCAACTGGAAATGTGCCATTATTTTCTAGTTCATTTTCTAGTTAAGTTTTTCCTGTGATTACAATATACTTTTTATTGTTAGACATTAAACACAGCAATTTTCTTCAATGTCCCTTAAATTGTGCTTTTTGCTTTGTGCAGGGCCCCCTATTCCCTGGCTCTGAGCACTGTGAAGCCTTTTCATAGAATCGTGTAAAATCTAGAGGAATAATAGTGAAATGTTTTCTTAAAGCACCAGGATGCATGAGCTCTCCCAGGTAAGAATACCAGGTGTGCTCCATTTAATCGCCAAGGATTATGGGCACATTATTCAGTTATCACATTCCTACAGTACATTGCGTGATTTGAAGGTAACCCCCTCTCTGGCAGACTGGTTTCTACCGGTGTCTTATACACATGCTATTTTAGCAAGGATTAGAGATTTACATTCCCATAGCAGCAAATTCCATTTCTAACAATAAAAAGAATCATCTTTCATGGTCTCTTTCTTGCCAGGCTGGGGAGGAGGGCCTGGGCTATAATCATTACATAAAACCATTTACAACTTTCAAACCATCTGCCTATTAAATTACGTATAATAATCATTAGCCACAAGCCTAATAATCAATAATTGTGCCATAGGCCTGGCCTTCATAATGTCCCTCAGAAGCACCTGTATTCTGATACTGACCGAGGACTGGTGACCAAAACAGTGATTTGGCCTCATGTAAATGGTTACATTTCACCAGTGGGCTTAGAAATGGGCCCCAAACAAAGTGGGATGGAAGTGGGGCTCTCGTTAGGCAATTTAATCACCTACTACAGGGTATGAGGGAACCACTGCAGAATTTGGACAGACCTATTCTATGGGAATGGACAACTGTCTGCCAACTTACCATTCTAGTTTATCCGCTAGAATTGGATAATTCATAGGGATTCAATCCACTTTTTTGTTATCCTGAACTGAACGCAAACTCTAATTTGGCATAAGGAAGGGGGGAAATGAAGCAAATTCTTTAACTTGTATGACCTAAAGCCACACAATTTGAAGGGTTCAGGTTCAGTTCAGCACTTGGATTTGGCTGAATCCTGAACTGATTCTGGGGTTCTGCGCATCCCTAATAATTCCACATATTCCCTAGATGCAGGACCGCCATCAGAAATCGCAGGGCCCCATATGACAAAATTTCCTGGGCCCCCTGGGCTGCACCCACCGCAAGCCACACCTACAGGTCCGCCCTCCCATCCCACAGGTCTGCCCACCACCACACAGTAAAAAAAGAAAATATATATTGGTGGCTCGGGTTCCCACATGTTAATAAAAAATAAAAAGATATGGGTGGTCAGGGCCCCCATAAAAAAACATTTGTGGCCAGGGCCCCCCATTAAAAAATATTGGTGGCTAGGACCCCACATGAGAAAAAGAAATTGGTGGCCAGGGCCCCCTCCCCCACATTATGAGAAAATTGGTGGCCAGGGCCCCTTAAATGTCCATGCCTTCCCGAAGTCAGCAGCTTTCAGAAAGATGGGGGGCCGGCTAATCAAGAAAGTGTGGCGTGGCCGGGCCCCCTGACCCTCGGGCCCCCTACAACTATCCCCCCTGTCCCCCCCTGATGGCTGCCCTGCCTAGATGCCTAGTTTTCAAGTGGTTAAGAAGTCCTGGTCAGTTATGTAGGCCATAAAGGTTCCTGAGTTCTACAGAAATTGTTCTTCATCAAATTTGAACTAGAGGCCTAAGTCAGGCAGGGCTCTGAGCTGTAGATCCATTAAATATGGCTTCATGGTGAATAGAGTTCCCAGGTGTAGATAAAGCAAAATATGTGACCCTCAGTATTATGTACTGTGACTGAGCAAGGCCACATCTTAATTACAATGGTTCATAGGTGACGACCAACATGTAGACAATGGACAACGATTACTCCACTGATTCTGAAGCTCTAATATGATGCAAAAGAAATAGGAGATGACAGTTTCATTTAACACCATCTAATAAAGGCAACTGAATGGTATGAAACACGAGAAAGGAACAAACATGAACTATATTGGGTCTTCATAGGTAAATAATCCAAGAATTGTGGAATCCTCACATTTTCATGGAAAACAGTCGACATATAATTATATTTATTATGCAGAGTATGAATATCCTTAATTTCATGAAATGTAGCAGGAATCTGTACAATGTTGTCTTTGGGAGAGCAAGATAAATACATCAGATTATCCTGCGATGTTGTAATCCCCTTTCTTTTGTCTTTCTTTTGGTATGAGATATATTTATTCCTGGGAATTTTCAACAGTTGAGCCGGCCATAGACACAAAGATCAGATTGTACGAATCGAGGATTCCTCCGATTTTTTGACCGTGTGAGGAGAGTCCCGTGTGTGGCGGGTCGGGAGATGGGAAAGTCCGATCATACGATCATTCGTACGATCGGATCTTTGCGTCTATGGCCGGCTTAGGGCAGCAATGATTGAGTTTCATTTAAATGGAACAACTCTCAGTGCAGCTCTGGAACATGTGTTTATTAGAAGTGTCCCTGAATTTGCGGCTCATACAGTATCCTTGCCCCAAAGCAGTGGTTGTCAATGTGTTTTGGTTCAAGCAACACTTGAAGCTCCAACATTTAGCCAATGACCCCCTGAAGGTCCAATCTTAGACCCCTGAAAGTCCTACTCCCAATTATTGTTCAACCCAGTAACAAAGGGTAATAACGTCTATTTATAAATATCTACTGATTCCAATGTCTTCTCAAAGCCGACAGCCTACAGGAGGTTCTGTTTGGCCATAGAGTATGGTTTTTATGTAACCAAAACTTGTCTCCAAGCCAGATGGAAAAAGGAAAACTAAGCACCCGTGTGGGAACAAATCCAAGGGGTTGGTGAGCAACATGTTGCTCATGAGCCATTGGTTAGGGATCACTACCTTAGAGTACAGGTATGGGACCTGTTATCCAGAATGCTCGGGACCTGAGGTTTTCCGGATAATGGATCTTTCCGTAATTTGGGTCTTCATACCTTAAGTCTACTAGAAATTCATTTAAACATTAAATAAACCCAATAGGCTGGTTTTGCTTCCAATAAAGATTAATTATATCTCAGTTGGGATCAAGTACAAGCTACTGTTTTATTATTACACAGAAAAAGGAAATCATTTTTAAAAATTTTGATTATTTGGATAAAATGGAGTCTATGCGAGACAGCCATTCCGTAATTCGGAGCTTTCTGGATATCAGGTTTCCGGATAAGGGATCCTATACCTGTATTATGGACTACAGAAAAGAGAAATACTACATAGGGAGTACAGTTATTGAAGAACACATGGGGTCGCACTGGGGCCTCTCTCTTTTGACTTCCCCAATACTGATGTTTGTAGATCTTAACAGGAGCCATCACAATAGCCATGTGCCTTGTGTGTATTTGCTTCGCCCTCCTTTTGTGTCTTCCTTTAGTCATTGCTAAATGGTGTGTTGTACTATTGTACGGCTGCCAGCCACTCTTTATGGTGTTTTATGCAAACAACTTGGAAGTGAAATTGTTTCACAAGGCCATTTGCTTTGGTGAGAAACCTCTAGCCATTAAAACTTGGAATCTCTGCAGGAGATGCTGGGGGAGGATGACCTCCCCAAAACTACGCCAAACTATGGTCATAAGTGCAAAGAAGTAAATGTGAATGGAGACACTTCTTCCTTTTCCTAATATGGTTTCTACTTTTAGTGATGTTATCCCAGCAAGGTCTACCACCCTAATGATATTGCTAGGGTTTTGTGCTTCAATGAGAATTCTGCAATGTAGTTTATGATAAAGAGAGAGATTGAAGCCAGGGGAATAACTACAGAGGAAGCAGACCCTGTGGCTGCAGGGGGGGGGGTATCACAAATGAAGGAAAAGGTGCAAAAAGCCAGTTTATGGCACTACCACAAAAGTAATAATAAAGTAAAGTAATGGGTATAATAAAGAAAAGAAATTAAAAAATACTCACAATTCACCCCAGTCTGTGGGTACATGTATACAATACAAAAGCAAAAAGTATGAGTTTTTTTCAAAGGCGATAAACCAAAAACAGTGGCCTATGAGTAAGTGCCCCAGTAGAAACACGTTCACCTGTATTGTTAACCACTTTTTTTGTTTATTGCCTTTGAAAAAAACTCATACTACGAGGTAGAGGGGCCCAATGAGGGCCAAATAGTGAGCAATTTCAACATATATTTGTAAAACAGGACAACCCCCTAAAATCAATTGCTGTGGGGCCCAGTAACATCTAGTTACACCACTGATTAAAACATTTTTTCTGGGGGAGGGGTAGATAGATCCTGATAGGTCCTGGTAAATGGCACCCTATGGAAGTCTTCTGCTCATGGATACCCATACCCACCACTCTGAGTAGCAGGACATTAAGCTGGCCATAGACGTTGAGATTTTTAAAAGATCAGATCCTGATCATGAGACCACGATCTTCGAATTTACCATCAACTAAAAAGACCAATTTGCCAGGAAAACAAAGGGGAGCTGCCTGCTTGGCCCTGCAAACATAGATACATTGCACTGGGACCGACAAAGATTTTTTGACCTGGCCGATCAATTTCCTGACAGATGTCGGCCGAAAAATCGTAAGATGTACGATCGTTTGAATACCACTAACCGCACGATAATTTCGAAGGATTGGTCGGACTTCGCTAAAATCGGTCGTTCGGCAAGTAGAATTGTCGCGTCTATGGGGAGCTTTAGACCATGGGGGATTTTGATCCTCAAAGTGCAGGAAGGAATCACAAGTTCCCCAACCTGTTCCAGCCTGGCTCCACTTAAACTATAAACGGCGGCTGAGATTTATAGGACACAAAACTGCTGTCAAGTCAAGCAAATCTCACTCCCAGCAATCTGGTATTTCAGGATGAACTCAAACGTTGCCCTAGACTGATCAGATACAATTGATAAAATAGCTGTAATGTTTGCAGGTTCTTCCATGCAAGCTTGACAATACCGCTTAGTACAGTATTGCGGCTGTATATATACATTTTTTGGCATATATCACTCATAATTAGGAAAATATTTCAGATATTTAAGTTTATTAGTATGTGCCCCCACCCTTGCTGCATTTAAAGAAGAACTAAACCCTACAAATGAATGAGGCTAAAAATGCCATATTTTATATAGTGAACTTATTGCACGAGGCTAAAGTTTGAGCTTGTCAATAGCAGCAATGATCCAGGACTTCAAACTTGTCACAGGGGGTCACCATCTTGGAAAGTGTCTGTGACACTCACATGCTCAGTGGGCTCTGATTGGCTGTTGAGAAGCTAAGCTTAGGGCTCGTCACTAATTATCCAGCAGAAAATGAGCTTCCCTGGCTGTAATATAAGCTGATGCTACAGGTTTGCTGATTATTCAATTCTGATGCTAATTGCACTGGTTTCTGTGCTGCCATGTAGTAATTATGTGTATTAATTACTAATCAGCCTTATATTGTGACATTTCTATTCTATGTGTACTGTATATTGTGAGTGGGTCCCTAAGCTCAGTAAGTGACAGCAGCACAGAGCATGTGCAGTGAATCAGCAGAAAAGAAGATGGGGAGCTACTGGGGCATCTTTGGAGACACAGATCTTTACTGCTAAAGGGCTGTGGTTGCCTTGGGCTGGTACAGAAGCACAAAACATCATGTGCAACATTTCTAGCTACTTCTTTAGTTAGGCTTTAGTTCTCCTTTAAGACCCTGACATGTAGTAGGAGTCAGATGTCTGCACCAGTAGGTGAGGGGAGCTTGAGACAATGCTGAGTGAATGCAGTGTTTTAACTGGGATTTAATTCTAAAGTCAAAGGAAACTTTCTTTGCACTATTTACTCTTAGTACCTATTTCCCACATATTTACAGAATTTGGAATGATGTTGGAAAATAAACATTTTAGCGGCAGAATGGATTGAGATTGACCCCCGCCGCACCCTGTCGGAGCTTTCCGTTTTACCCAGCTGTCACCCTGACCTGATTGCTTTCATTTTACTGGCAGGCCCCGCCCCTTAAACATCATGACAACTGTTGCCATGGAGCCTTGCCTGACAAATAATAGGCCTTGGATCGTCAGGAGAGGGAGGAGGAGGAGAAGGGGGGGTTGTTTGCTTAAAATGAATGTCACATTGGCATTTGACAGACTCAGCTGGGCGTGTTGGCAGGTTCTTTACAGGTGATTCTGTAGTGAAACTGAACTTAATCCATATGATTCCACGTCCGGCCCATGGGCTAGGCCTGACACCCATTAGCAAACAATACGGTACTGTTCCCCCTAGGGGAAGAGCAGCAGAGATTTGTTGGGTGGAGGTGCCTCAACTGAATGGCTTTGAGATAAACCTTCGTATTGAGTATTTACTACTGAGCCATGGAGAAATAATCAATCAGAAAAGCTCTAGAGATAAGTTGTACTTAACTTAACCTCCCATGATAATCATAAGCACAGGCACTACAGGAACAGCAACTCCACCTACAGCTCCAGCAACGGCAAGTTGTCATCCTTAATAGTGACATCACTGACAGCAGAGATTGTGACATCACTGCTAGAATAGCCCAACTCTGTACACACGGGGGGAGTTTTATAACCAACACAATATTTGTAGAAAAAAACCCTTTGTTGTAACCCAGAATATTTACAGCTTCATTTAATACAGCGGCAGCTGAGGTTGAAATAAGACACAAGCTCAGCCCCTTCTAATGAACCATAAGAAGCAACTATACAAGTACTCATTAGAGACCAGCCAGATATAAAGAAACTTAATGGGGTTGTTCACCTTATGAGGTAGAGAGTAAAATTCTGAGACAATTTGCAATTGGTTTTCATTTTTTATTATTTGTAGTTTTTGAGTTATTTAGATTTTTTCACAGCAGCTTTGAATTCATTGACAGTAACACTCAGCCATAAAGCAAGACAGGACTGCTGCTTCCAATGGGGATCAGATAAGATCTGTGCAGCCACTGGGACAGAATGCTCTGTTATACAGATAGCTAGAATCTCAGCTGCCATAAAGCAGGACAGGACTGCTGCTTACAGTGGGGATCAGATAGGATCTGTGCAGCCACTGGGACAGAATGCTCTGTTATACAGATAGCTAGAATCTCAGCTGCCATAAAGCAGGACAGGACTGCTGCTTACAGTGGGGATCAGATAGGATCTGTGCAGCCACTGGGACAGAATGCTCTGTTATACAGATAGCTAGAATCTCAGCTGCCATAAAGCAGGACAGGACTGCTGCTTCAAATGGGGATCACATAGGATCTGTGCAGCCACTGGGATAGAATGCTCTGTTATACAGATAGCTAGAATCTCAGCTGCCATAAAGCAGGGCTGGACTGCTGCTTACAATGGGGATCAGATAGGATCTGTGCAGCCACTGGGACAGAATGTTCTGTTATACAGATAGCTAGAATCTCAGCTGCCATAAAGCAGGACAGGACTGCTGCTTACAATGGGGATCAGATAGGATCTGTGCAGCCACTGGGACAGAATGCTCTGTTATACAGATAGCTAGAATCTCAGCCATAAAGCAGGGCAGGACTGCTGCTTACAACGGGTACCTTACAAAACCCTGATGGCTAATTATTTATATTACTTTATAGATCATGCATATAAATGAATATAAGTACAATTTATACTTAAGAACCTATGGAAAGTGTTAATGGCAGTAGATACAAGATACAGTCATGCAGTTACTAAAGGTGGCCATACACGGGTTGATAAAAGCTGCCGACAGACAGAGTCGGCAGCTTATTGGCCCGTGTATGAGGGCCCCCCTGATCGAGATCTGGCTGAAAGTCGGCCAGATCTCGATCGGATGGGACTAAAAATCCCGTCGGATCGCGGCCGCATCTGTTCGTTGATGCGGTCCCGCGATCCGACTGCCCGTAAAGCCACCGTTACGATCCGATCATTGGGCCCTAGGGCCCACGATCGGATCAGCCCGATATTGCCCACCTCTCCGAGTATGGCCACCTTAACCCAATCCAGATCTTAGTAATGTTTAACTCGAGGCTCTGCAGATCATGGGGCTCTAACCCACTGTATTAAAGAATTTACTTTTAATATGTGGCTTTTTGGCTGTTATACTACAAATCCCAGTACCCTCAAACACCAGCAAATGATGAGAATTGTAGTTGGACGAGAGCAAGTGCAGCACATATTAGATACATATACTGTACAGATTTCTTACATGAGCGGAGCTTTTCATGCAGAGAGTAAGGAGTGGGGAGGACTGGGCGCCTGCCCAAGGGTGTAACTGTCTTGGGGTTATAGAATGTGCCGTACCTTTAGCACACGGATAAATTCTCAGCTAATATTCTAAGTGCAAATAATCTTCTGCTGGTCACAATGGGAATGTGCCTCTGTGCCTGCCGCTAGCCACAAATGCAGAACTCTGTGCCAGGCTGGGGTACAAGTGTTGAGTGCAGCAAGATTTGGGAGGTGCCTAACCAATGCCTACTAATAAGGCTTCAGGCATATAATATATATATATATATAACAACATTATTGTACCAGTGCCACTGCCAATCAAATAAGTTTCAACTACAAATCTGTCCCTAAATAGCCTTAAATGCTGCCATGGTAGCGGGGTCAGGGGCAAGGCAGAAGCAGATTGTATATTATGTATATTAATTGGGAGTCACAGTCCTATAGCCCTACAGCTGCAGTTATATTACAACTCCCTTTGGCTGTGGGTGGGTGCTGGGAGTTGCACTTTAATGACAAATGCAGTCCTGCAGGTCCAGTTGGTTGACCCCTTAAAACCAGTTCTTTTGGCCCTTGGGGTCAAGCTTCCAGGAGCTCCTCAAATCTCACCCTAATTTTCCTTCAGTTTATAGGTCACCCTGGGGGGCAGGTGCAGCTTCATAATTTGGGAGCCTCTGTTCTATTAAACCAGCACCTGCTATAACACATCTAACCTGTCACACACTGGGGGGGGGGGGGGGGGCTCACAGCAAGATGGGATATTCTGTATAGTTTCAGATTTATTCCCTTTATTAATAATATTAATCTGCTTTTAATCCAATTTCTTTCTGCTCTGAAATATTCCAGTTCAGCATTCAAACTGCTAGCTTCACAAACAGTCTGCTTTCTGGTTGCTAAGGTTATTTGGCTTAGTTATCGGTCAGTATTCTCAGTTTCATTTAGGAAAGAGATTCAAGAACCGAATTAGATTTGCTGAGATTTCCCCAACAAAATATAAATAGTTATGTCCTAACCTTGTACTGCACTTACACTGTCCTGGGTATCTGACCCCCACACTGAGGGAGTCATTTGAATATCAAATTCAGAGAGTGAGATCTGAATATAGAAAATACATTCTGTATATAAAGAGAAAATAACTAGCTAGATGATGGATAGACAGATAGAGAGAGAGAGAGAGAGAGAGAGAGAGAGAGAGAGAGAGAGATGATTTGATAGAAAGAGAGAGAGGATACATATATGGATTATGATAGATAGATAGATAGAACGATAGATAGATAGATAGATAGAACGATAGATAGAACGATAGAACGATAGACCGATAGAACGATAGAACGATAGATAGAACGATAGATAGAACGATAGAAAGATAGATAGATAGATAGATAGATAGAACGATAGATAAGATAGATAGAAAGATAGAAAGATAGATAGATAGATAGATAGATAGATAGATAGATAGATAGATAGATAGATAGATAGATAGATAGATAGATAGATAGATAGATAGATAGATACAGATGATAGATAGATAGATAGATAGATAGATAGATAGATAGATAGATAGATAGATAGATAGATAGATAGATAGATGATAGAGAGATGACTAATAGATGATAGAGAGATAGTGGATATATGGATGGATAGATTAATAGATAGATGATAGATAGATGGATAGACAGAGAGGCACAGAGATAGATGATAGTTGATGGATAGATAAGAGAGAGAGAGATTGATAGAGGGATGGAGAGTAATTAGTAGACATGCCAGTGATATGTGCCCTCCAGAGGCCTAATTCTTACTGGAGAGGTAAATGTGGATAAAATTACAGGAATCAGCGCTTTACATGTAGCCAGACTATTACTTTGCTCATTTGAGTACTTTTGGCCTGAGCCCCTCTCTGGCTGAAACCCCAATAAATTGCTCAACATTTCCAGTTTCCCAGCATGCACCTTGTTGCCAAATCCTTGTTTGTGTGATACATCTGCCTGCGGGGAATAGAAATTCCTCTGACAAATAGAGAGTATGTTTGTATGTCTGCACGGAGGTGTAACCACTGAGTCCCCTCTCACTAACTCGAGAGAACACGCCTATTGCTCACTCATCTCAAACCCCTCGTACAAAGGCTTGTCAGCTCTACAATGTTCCATAATCTTATAGAAAGGGTTTGTCGCTGTCTCAGAAGTCACTTTCCACTAACATCCACATGCAATGTGATTTAATTCAGATTATTTAAGCATTTAGACCTGAGTCAGCAACCAGGGCCCCCCATGAGTTGTCAATGTACAACCCCCAGCACCTCTGACAAGCAGGATGCTGGGAGTGGCCCTTCAATAACATCAGAAGGGGGTGCCAGGTCCAAATATCTGACAGATTTTCAGATACAACTCACAGTTATCAGACAGAGATTGAAATCAGTTGATTCACATCTGCATATATTTAATAAGTCCCCCCCTCCAGCAAGTCCCTTGGTTTTGCCTCTACCCAGTGGCAGATTCCAAATGAATGCTTCTCAGGGGCCCATGCCTTAGGTGTTCTAATAAGTCTTACCTCAATGGAAGAAGAAATGATGGAAAACCCCCCTATCAGTCTGTAGGTTCACACTCCCGGCTCCAGGTCTGTTCCACTGGCAGCACCTGACAGAAGCAGAGCTTCACCCGACTGTAACAGGAGCTCAGAGTGAAGAGCACTGATCCACCTCCTGTACCTGCTCAATGGTCCAGCCCCCTCTGCACCTTCCAAGTGAGCTCCTAACAGGGGCCGGGCGTGATCTTATAGTCAATAAGCCTTTAGCATTTGTGAGATTGCTGTGCTGATTGTACAAAGGTTTCATTGCTAAAATCACCAGCCAGGGAAGCACAAGGACATACATCATATCAGAAGGTTAATATGAGTGAGTGCCGTTACTCCACAGGGGCCCCTAAATAACCAGGGATATGCTACAAATTAAATTTTTCTTTATGATAAAGAAGTATCCTGACCCTAATGGTAATATCACATGGGGCAATTGCAAGCTCTGTGGGCTCACAGTAGAATACATGGAATTGCCCCTCCATTGAGCTGGATGTTAAAGGAGAACAAAACCCTTAAAATGAATATGGCTAAAAATACCATATTTTATATAGTGAACTTATTGCACGAGGCTAAAGTTTGAGCTTGTCAATAGCAGCAATGATCCAGGACTTCAAACTTGTCACAGGGGGTCACCATCTTGGAAAGTGTCTGTGACACTCACATGCTCAGTGGGCTCTGATTGGCTGTTGAGAAGCTAAGCTTAGGGCTCGTCACTAATTATCCAGCAGAAAATGAGCTTCCCTGGCTATAATATAAGCTGATGCTACAGGTTTGCTGATTATTAAATTCTGATGCTAATTGCACTGGTTTCTGTGCTGCCATGTAGTAATTATCTGTATTAATTACTAATCAGCCTTATATTGTGACATTTCTATTCTATGTGTACTGTATATTGTGAGTGGGTCCCTAAGCTCAGTAACTGACAGCAGCACAGAGCATGTGCAGTGAATCAGCAGAAAAGAAGATGGGGAGCTACTGGGGCATCTTTGGAGACTCAGATCTTTACTGCTAAAGGGCTGTGGTTGCCTTGGGCTGGTACAGAAGCACAAAACATAATGTACAACATTTCTAGCTACTTCTTTAGTTAGGCTTTAGTTCTCCTTTAAAGACCTGGACCCTGCTACTGCACTCATTGGTCAGACCATTTCACCTGCCAGTGACCCATGAGTCAAGAATAATGGTAAAGGGTATTATGGAATTTTAAGGTACAAGATCTTGGCCATTAGTTGGGTGTTGCAAACTTGGGTCTACTGGAGAACCTGACCTCCAGAACTCTATGTCTCACATCCCCAACCAACATCCCAATCTCAAGCTGCTTTGCTCAAGGCTGAAAGAACGGGTGGCAGGTAGTGGCCAAGCAACGGGAACAGACAGAAATACTGGGGCCCACCCTGCACCCCATTGATCCAGTCTAACCCTGCAAAGAGAAGGTAGCATCAACCTAACCTATGGAAGCCTGGGATGGACACAGGTCTCCCTGAAATAATCAGATTTTTATCGGATATTCAGGGGGGGAAGAGGGTCAGTATCCTAGTCATTCCCAGGCATCTCCCATGGACCCTACCTAAAGGGAAAAATAGTCAAGGAAAATAGTCATATTGGGCCCAGAACCAGTTCTACGTTGGACCCAAACACCCATTAACCACAGATCTATTCAAAGGTCACCAGAAGACTCCCTGCACTTGAATCCTTTGTCTCTGGCACATTTATGCCCAGCTCAGCCTGTTTTTTGTTTTTTGTTTTTTGCTATAAAGTTAAATATTGTCATTACTGACACAGAGGGGTGAGTGCTAAGGATGCACTGGAGCAGCACATTCATTTATACACTGATACCCGAATGGCTTTTTATAATAGCAGAATATTATAATGAATTATAATGAAATGAAGGTGCTAGAAACCGGTGCATGGATGTATATATACCTGTCACAGGTAAGCACAGGGTTAACAGAAGGGGCTTCTTTATAGGGGACCCATATTCTCCCCAGCTTCTGCTTCACTTGCAGCTCTTCCCAATAAAGAAATGGTTAATATGAAAGCAATAGGCAAAAACAAAACATTTAAAGCATTTTTGCTTGGGGCCAGAAAAGAGAGAAGGTAGTGGAGGCGGGGATCAGCTGGGTTAGGTGGTGTCTCTAGGGAAGGATTGTGCTGCTGGTGGGGCAGGGTGTGGAGGGATCACTATGTAATTAGCTTGGGGGGAGGTCTCCTAAACAGGTGTAAATATGGAGAGATAAAAAAGCACAGAATATTTAGTGTTTAGCGCAGCAATTAACACATGTTGTAATGCAGATCAGATGCAAATGTAAATTAATAGCACTTTCTAATCTCAGGCAGCTTCCACGATACATACAGACAGCTGAAGTGACAAGCCCTCCCTATTGAATCCCACTCTATATTTTGGGGAAGAAAAATCTTTTTACTGTAGTCAGATTAAAGATTGTCATGTTTTGCCTATATATATTGAAATTGCTCATTAATTAGGGACCCCCCTATAACTCCTGGGCCCCCCTGTTTCCTCTATAGTTACACCCCTGAATGTAGTTAAATATTGCCCTGATATGTTTATTGCAACCCCAGTAACTGGGCCAGACACTATACAGCTGAGGCAAATACTGCCCCCTGCAGGAAACACTGCCTCCCACCCAAACCTTCCATAACTTCTAAGGCCTGATTTTAGGGTTGCCATCTGTCTAGATTTCACCTGGAAAGCCTGGTTTTTGGAAGGGCTGCCCTGGTGAAAACTGCCTGTCTGGATTTCCAAATTAGGAAACTTGGACAGGACATTAAAGTGAATGATATGGCAATCAGCCAACCGCTCATCGCCACATCATCAGTTCCGCCCCCAACATCATCCAGTCCTCCCTTAAAGTAGGGTCCTGCGCAATTTGTTTAACCCGCATACTTACCCACTTGGACCCACTAACCGACCTGACCCGCAAGTACCTTATCCACAACCCGATCCGCGACCCACAGACCATCAAGAAACAGGAAGTGCTGTCATTGTAAACCAGAAGTGACATCATCGGAAGTTGGCGTGATCAGAAAAAAAGGAGTGAAATAGGGAGCGCTGTCATTGTAAAACGGAAGTGACATCATTGGAAATAGGCATGATCAGAAAAAAAGGAGTAAAACTCGCTATTGAGAAGACCCGCAACGAAACAGTCGACCCGCGTCTATACCTGCTTCCGAAACTTCCACCGGCAACCCTCAGGGTACCACAGGTTTTTGCGGGTAACCCGCGGGTACCTGACCTGCTGCAGGACTGTACCCAAAAGTCACCACCCTGCCCTATCGTCATCCCTCCTGCCCCCGACGTCACTGGCTCACCCCCTGCCCATTTTTCCCAAGTAAAAAAGGCAACAACCCTACCTGATTTACTACTGAAGGATTATGACCCCCCCAATCAATACTTTGGCTCTTTGGCCAACCTGGAATTAGGAATGGGTGGCACCTAATCATCTAATGTTGGGGTTGTAGGTTCCACCAAGTAATGAATTAAATCAGTCTCTGATCATTCAGCCCTCAGGCCAACAATGGGATCCCTGTGCCCATTTTATGGCTTTGGCTAATGGCATGTTCCAGCTGGCCTGGTCACATTCTGTTTGGGGAGGAAGCTGTTTTTGGTTTTGTTTATGGTTCAACTGTCAACTTTGTAAGCAGCGGCCAAAATGTGTCTGTGTATTTGCACCTTTCTGCATTGTAAGGTGCTCTGAGGGACAGCAGAAGACAATGGAAGGTCATCTTTGAGACAATGGCTGTAACTTGATTTCTTTCAGCTACGGGAGTTATGTCATGTAGAGTCAGACTGGGCCTCTTATGGCCCACAAGAGATGGGGTGCTCCTGTATGACCCTGATGCCGTAAACGAGACCACTAAAGGAATCGGAAACATTTGACCAGTTCTGGGCCAAATCTCTGCCAATAGAGAGCAATGGTAGAACCCACCAGCAGAAATGTGACTGGATCTTGGGGTGGTTGGCCACTATCCTTTATAACAGAGCAATGCTGAGCTGCGGGGCCGAGGTGTGGCTGGAAACGTAATACGAGGACTTTTTTTTATGTGTTTACTATTGACTTTGTGCAGCCAGAAACAGGTGTGGGGGGGGGGGGGAACTGGAAATTCGGGTTGTGGACTAGGAGCATTTTACTCCGTTCACGTGTGTATGGTCTTTATTTCCATATATGGCAACAACCAACACACAAACGCACGCACCTAAGTGTGCACTAACACCAATATACACAATATTTACTCACCAATGGACTGGTTTCCTTGAATTATTTTTAATGAACCAATTTGAGGGAATAATATTATTATTATATGATGTGTCTGTAGGGCTCATGGGTGCCAAACAGCTCTTTGTAGGACCTGTACTTCTTGTTCCTTAAACAGGAGACTCCCGGTGTGTGCCCCACGTTATTATACCCCACGTTATTATACCCCACGTTATTATACCCCACGTTATTATACCCCACGTTATTATACCCCATATTATTATAACCCACCCACAAGCAGAGGCAGCCTTAGGCATATTTTGCCACCTATTGCTCTGCAAGGTGGGCATGGCTTAACGTGGCTTTACATGTCTTGGACCATTGATGGGATGGTTCACCTTTAAGTTAAAGGGATACTGTCCAGGGAAAAATGGAAAAAAAAATTTCAAAATGCATCAGTTAATAGTGCTGCTCCAGCAGAATTCTGCACTGAAATTCATTTCTAAAAAGAAATTTTGAAATCTGACTTTTCTGAACCTGCCCGATCAATTTTCTGACAGACGTCGGATGAAAAATCGTAAGATGCACGATCGTTCAATTCCCACTAACCTCACGATAATTTGATGGATTGGTCAGATTGCATTGAAATCGATCATTCACCAACAAAAGATCTTTGCGTCTATGGGGACCTTAACACAGGATAACAGCTGCCTGGTAGATCTAAGAACAACACTCAATAGTAAAATCCAGGTCCCACTGAGACACATTCAGTTACATTGAGTAGTAGAAACAACAGCCTGCCAGAAAGCAGTTCCATCCTAAAGTGCTGGCTCTTTCTGAAATCACATGACCAGGCAAAATGACCTGAGATGCACCTACACACCAATATTACAACTAAATACACTTGCTGGTTCAGGAATTACATTTAATATTGTAGAGTGAATTATTTGCAGTGTAAATAAAAACTAAATCATAAAAATCCTGATAGAATCCTTTAAACTTTTAGTATGTTATAGAGTGGCTAATTCTAAGCAAAGTTTCGACTGGTCTTGATTTTTTTCTTTTTCATAATTTTGGAATTATTTGCTGCCTTTTTCCTGACTCAGCGACCCTATCTTAAAGACAAATACTCTGCAAGGCTACGAATGTATTTTTATTGATAGTTTTCATTACTCAAGAAGCCTGTTGGTTTTTACCCAGAATTCTCTTTAACGATTTTCTCCTCTTGCCTCTGGGACCTTTGCCCACATAGAGTTGATCCTTCTGGACAACACCCAAAGAAAGAATCTATGCCATAGAGTAGTTATGAAGACAAATTGGCCTACAGACATATCATCAATAATAATAGCTGCATAGAGAAATATCACTTACTAACCCATATGCAAACTTACCTGGGTGCAATAACCCACGAGCACCTACAGTATCTCCTACCCTGACATTTACTGCATGAGAGCAATTAACTGCAATTATTAATTTGTTTCTAAGTGTCCTAAGGTTTCCAGATTAGCACATGAACCAAATGAGAGGGACAACTGTCTAAAGGCAGGGTGCGGGGAGTTGGCCGACCAGTTGGATGAAACCACTGAGTAGCTACAATACATTCACAGGTAGAAACCATCCCATGGTGCCTAATATACAGGGACACAGACAAGGAGCAGTGTTCCTATACACGGGCAGATTTAAGCTGCTGATTTGATCGCTCATCAGAGTTTGGGGCTCTCCTGATCCATATCTGGCAAAAAATCTGCCACATGTCAATCAGGCAGGTTTGATTGTCCCATCAAATCAATGACCTTATGTGGTCCTCGTATTCCCATCATAGATTGGCCGGATATCGCCCAGTGTAGGTCGGCATCTCGGGGGAAGATAAGCTCGTTTGGTGACCTCTTATAATACAGTATATGCCCAGCTTTATTCAGTATTAGGTTACATAGTTACATAGTTAAATTGGGTTGAAAAAAGACAAAGTCCATCAAGTTCAACCCCTCCAAATGAAATCCCAGCATCCATACACACACCCCTCTCTACTTTTAATTAAATTCTATATACCCATATCTATACTAACTATAGAGTTTAGTATCACAATAGCCTTTGATATTATGTCTGTCCAAAAAATCATCCAAGTCCCTCTTATAGTCATTAACTGAATCAGCATCACAACATCACCCGGCAGTGCATTCCCCAACCTCACTGTCCTCACTGTGATGAACCCCCTACGTTGCTTCAAAAGGTGACTGCTTATTGGTTGCTATGTGTTACAGGACCAGAGCTCAGATTTTTGGCAATATTGCTGCATAACTACATGGGAATTCATGAACTCGTCCTAAGCTACGCTGAATAATGGAAGAAAGTGTGCCTTGTTGGAAAACTGGATGGAATTAGTATTTTTGCTGCTTTGTAATGCCCCATCACATCCCCATAGAGCTCAGCTCCTCTATTTAATATACTGGTGGCTTTTTTACATGAAGCTGATCAGTACCATCGCCCTCTAGTGGCAATTGCATTGCAGTAACAGGGTATATATATATATATATATATATATATATATATATATATATAATATATATATATATATATATATATATATATATATATATATATATATATATATATATATATATATATATACTTAGACCATATAAAGGCACAAGGCTGCAGGCTGAGTTATACAGGGAACTCTGAGTATCACTCATGTATTATAAGGGATAATGTACCCCCTACTGTAAATGATAAGGATATTAGAAGTCACTGAGGGGTTGTTCTGTGACCATATAAAGGCACAAGGCTGCAGGCTGAGTATACAGGGAACTCTGAGTATCACTCATGTATTATAAGGGATAATGTACCCCCTACTGTAAATGATAAGGATATTAGAAGTCACTGAGGGGTTGTTCTGTGACCATATAAAGGCACAAGGCTACAGGCTGAGTTATACAGGGAACTGAGTATCACTCATGTATTATAAGGGATAATGTACCCCTACTGTAAATGATAAGGATATTAGAAGTCACTGAGGGGTTGTTCTGTGACCATATAAAGGCACAAGGCTGCAGGCTGAGTTATACAGGGAACTCTGAGTATCACTCATGTATTATAAGGGATAATGTACCCCCTACTGTAAATGATAAGGATATTAGAAGTCACTGAGGGGTTCTGTGAACATATAAAGGCTTTTATACAGGACATGTAACTCTGAGGGAAACTTTTAATATTTAACAACAGGCATTATTATAATCCACAAGTTTCACACGACAGTCATGTGGCACAAATTACATCAGTAAGCACCATTTATAAGGATATAATTTATAAAATATTCATGCCTCTTGTGTATTAAATAAGGAATAATGGAGCCTTTTATAAAAAAAAATTAGGATATAACTAGTCACTATAGGACCAGACACTAAGGAGCCCCATACTCATACATAGTTACATAGTTAAATTGAGTTGAAAAAAAAGACAAAGTCCATCAAGTTCAACCCTGGAGTGCTTTTATACTGGTCATGGTGATTTCTAATGTTTTGTAATTTTTTTTTTTTTTTTTTTTTACAAAAGTGTATACTAATTTAAAGGAGAATTCAACCCATAATAACCCCCCCCACCCTGGGTAGAGCCCCCCTCCCACCTCCTCCCCCTAGCCTACTGGACCCCCTGGGAAATACCCCTAATTTTTTACTCACCCCTCTGTGCAGATTCTGGCCTCAGAGTTCACATGTGCCATCTTCTCTCTTCGGTCATTTTCGAAAGTTTTGACGCTTGCGCAGTTGGAGTGAATCTCCGGTCCCGAACCACTGTATACGTGCGAAAGTGGCAAATAATTTCCGTGACTTTTGCCGCATGCGCAGTTGTTTAGGACCGGAAATTTACTCCAACTGCGCATGCGCCGAAAATGCCATCAAGACACGATGATTGAAGAAGATGCTGCCTGTGAACTCTGAGGCCACAATCTTCATGGAGGGGTGAGTAAAAAATATTACAGGTTGAATTCTCTTTTAATTGAGTCATGTGACAGATTACATCATTAAGCACAGATTATAACTGATGACATCACTAAGCAATTTATCTAAAGCGTATGTGCAGTGGAAGAAACCAAAAGTGAATGAACAAACCTAGTAGCCTCCAAGCCCATCTGCAGCTTTGTCTTTGGAGATCAATACAGAGGAACAGGGATCTTTGTGTTTTTGGCTCAGAAGGGGGTGCGGGGACTGTACTGGGGCACAAATAATTACAATCTCCTGGGGGGTAGTTTAGCTAAACATTCTCACTAACAGTTGTGCTATGGGCTGGTCCATGAGACTCTCCTTACTCATTTACTCTTTGGAAAGCTCAATGTTCAGAGCTGGAACTTCAGACATAGGTACAACATAAAGTACAATGTAAAGAAACATCATTTTACCTGGAAGACGATTTACTCACCGGCAACTCAGTGATCCTTAAAGACATGCCCAAGCAGTCAGATCCCATTGGGCAGAAATCCCAATTCATACTTACAATACTTCCCATGGTGCCTTGCAGCGGTGGATGCCGATGGTCCGTACAACAGGACTTCTTTTCAAAGGAAGGAATCTTGGGCAAGCGAGAAAAGGCACTGAGCTGAGAAGCACTGAAACATTTCATGCATTATTAAAATCAAGAATAATGATGCCGAGGTGGAGCTCCACCATGCAAGACACAATAAATGACAAACCTCCGATGACCTCCTGAAAGTATAATGAAGGATAAATACCGGCATCGGATACAATTACTTGAGGAACACTCACTTTGTTTACGTGGGTAGAAAATATGCTTTTTAGTGGGAGCATTCGCTTACAGTACTATTTTATATATTGTATTTAATAGCATTTGTGGAGAGATTTGGGGGGGGGGGGTCATCAGGGAGACACATGTACACTGCCTTGCAAAAGTATTCATCTCCCCCCCCTTGGCTTTTTATCGATTTTGTTACATTCCAACCTGTAATTTAAATGTTTCTTAATCTTATTTTATGTGATGGATCTGCACGGAATAGGCTAGTTGGTGAAGTGAAATATATATATATAATACACAAAAGCCATGAATATCCTGTAAATTATATCCTTATAAACGGTGAGTTCTGATGTCATCAGTTATAAACGGTGAGTTCTGATGTCATTTCTGTCACATGACTCACTGAAACTTGTGTATTATAATAAATAAAGTACCCCCAGTTGTAAAATATGAGGATATTAGAAGTTACCTCGGAGTTCCATGACCTGTATATAAACACTCGGCCTTCGGCCTCGTGTTTTTATATGGTCATGAAACTCCTCAGTAACTTATAATATCCTTATATTTTACAAGAGGGGGTACTTTATTCACTATATATATATATGTATATATATATATATATATATATATATATATATATATATATATATATATATATATATATATAAATATATATAAAAGAATTAAAAAAATAAAAACTGAAAATTGGCCCACCTGTGTGCAATCTAAGTGTCACATGATCTGTCAGTATAAACACACCTTTTCTAACATGGTACCACAACAAACCTGTCAAGTGAGGGCCGCCCACCAAAACTCGCAGGGGCAAATTTACTAAAGGGCGAAGTGGCTAACGCTAGCGTAAATTCGCTAGCGAAGTGGACCTACTGTAGCGGTACTTCGCACCCTTACGCCAGGCAAAGTTGAGCTCTGGCGAATGGACGTAACTACGCTAATTCACTAAGTTGCGGATTTTCGTGAACGTTACCTCGTGCGCCAGACTTCGCCACCTCAGACAAGGTGAAGTGCAATAGAGTAGATAGGGATGGTTCAAAAAAAGTCCCAAAAAAAAACGCTGGTGTCTTTTACTTTTTATAGGGTGATAGGCTGAAAAAGATAGAATTTTTTTTTTTAGGGTACCCTCCTTCCCCCCTACATTTAATAACATATGGCACATAACTATACTGTGGGCACATGTGTAGGGCATTAGAATAGAATTATTAAGGTTCCCTGGCCTTGTGTAGTGTAATGTAGTTGCTGCTGCATATACGACCATTGTACTTTAACTGCACGCCGTATGCAAATTTGCCATCGCTAGCGTAACTTCAAACTGCTGATAGTAACAACGCTAGCGCAACTTCGCAAACGATCGGTAACTTGTGTGCATCTTTGGATCTTCGTGAATTTGTGCAGCCTTGGCGAATCTACGCCTGGCAAAGTGCGGCAAAGCCAACACTGGCACAACTTCAGAGGTAAGTCAATTTGCCCCACAGACTGGGCAAGGAGGGCATTAATCAGAGAGGCAGCACAGAGACTAAAGGTAACCCTGAAGGAGTTGCAGAGTTCCACAGCAGAGACTGGAGTATCTGAGCACAATAAGCCATATATAGAGCTTGGCTTTACAGAAGAGTGGCCAGAAAAAAGTAATTACTTAAAGTTAAAAATAAGAAGGCACGTTTTGAGTTTGCCAAAAGGCATGTGGGTGACTCCCAAAATGTATAGAGAAAGGTGCTCTGGTCAGATGAGACTAAAGTTGAACTTTTCAGCCACTAAATAAAATGCTATATCTGGCGCAAACCCAACACATCCCATCACCCCAAAAACACCCCCTATTCCTATATAAATTCGAATGTGAGATTTATCACACCCCGACCATGGAAAGCGACCACATTCGAATATTCGCCACCTAAAACCTGTCGCGTTCATGTACAAGTCAATATCAGAGGTCCGTTGAACCATTTGGAGATTTGGAGCCATTTGGAAATGTTAATAGCCTTCCTGACATTTTTTTCGGAGAAAAACCTGATTTGTAAGAATTGAATACGATTCTAATTTTCCGGTCGGAACCATTCGATCAAATATTAGACATTCAAATATTTTCTTAAAACGGACCTGTCCAGGCCTGGATTTGCGGCAAGGCCGTATAGACCCGGGCCTAGGGTGGCATCAATTAAGGGGAGGCATGCCGCCCAGCCACACAAGCAGTTTTTTGCCGGAGCACTAGCGCAGAACGGCTAGTGCTCCGAAACCAAGCTAAGAAGATCTTTAGAGAGGGAGCGGGCAACGAAGGTCGCCGGCCTCTGGGGGAAGCGCATGCGTACTGACTTTAGAGAGGGAGGGGGTGACGGAGGACGCCGGCCTCTGGGCGCCCTCAGAGCTAATCCGGCCCTGGACCAGTCACCCTAAGAAAAAATTCCAAATTCTTTGCTATCATGTTAGTTGAGCAAAATAAACTTTTCTTACACTATATTTATTATTTACATTTTGTTTCCTTCAGTCTTGAAATTACACAATCACATCAAGCAGGCAGCTGGCATTTTGTGGACACTGTTATTAAGACAGATTGTGTATCACCTCCAAAATCTTGTGTATACATCAGAATGGGGGACCCAATATCTATGCCCAGCGCCCTACACAATTATAGAGTGTGAGGAGGGAAGGAGAATGTAAGGAACCCAGTGACATTTAGGAATTGCTAAATGGAAAGTGAAAGTAATTGACTATACCACCTCTAGGCCTCAGGCATACAGGCGTGGAAAATATTTGATTGACAGCTCAGATATTTAAACCCCTTAATATAGGTAAGGATGTTTTATTTGCAAAGAACTTATTATGCAGTTTTTATGTGTAGGCGACAGGTCCACTTAAAATAACCTCCCAGTCTAATTGTAAGTATATTCGAATTAAACAAAATTCACATGAATTCGACCTTTGATAAATGGGCCTCCCCGTGTCAACGCACGGTGATGTCGGGTTTGTTTGCCTTTGATCACCCATGCACCCTATGAATATTTATTGTGATGAAATTGCTTTCAAGGCACTTTGCAACAGAGTTCCAACTGGCTGCCATATAACATGGAGAGTCGGGATACTTTTGGTTGTACTGTATCTAAAGTATCTTAGACGTAACTGTTTTGCCACCAGTAGCAATAGAAACGCCAAAAGCAAGGCACCTTAACAATATATGGAGACCAGGAAACAAACACATGCTTAATAAATTATGTCTAGTTTTTACAACATATGACAGAAAACCTTGCTGCTCCTCCAGTGCATGAACACAATGAAATCTAACACAAGAAAAGGAATTATAGTGATTTACCACTAATCCTAAAACTCGCTGTCCTTGTACCATACAGCAGTGTGTGCAGAGAGAGGCAAGCAGACAAGACCACACTTTCTACTAGTTATGGACTTCATTTTGTTCTACTCTGTTCTTATATGAATATTAAATAAGGGAGCAGGACTATGTGCAGGAAATCTCAGACTGGTAAGCCTGACCCCAGCAGTAAGGCCATTTGGACAATGCAGATATCTAAATAGAGATTGACAGCAGCAGTTCACTGCAGAAACATTCGGGACACTATTTTGGGCTGGCCAGAGGAACAGCAGAAATGGTTTAATCTGCAGTAACAATCAGGGCAGCCATCAGGGGGGGACAGGGGGGAGAGTTGTAGGAGGCCCGAGGGTAAGGGGGCCCCAGCCACGCCGCACTTTCTTGATTAGCTGGGCCCCTCTGCTTTCTGAGAGCTGCTGACTTCGGGAAGGCAGGGCGGGAGCACAAGGGGAGGTATCTTCTGTCCGTTACTTCCCCTTATTGGTCACTGAGTTTAAGTCCCGGTTGAGCTGCTCAGGGATTGGATAGCTGAGATTTGATCTTCTCCTCCAGCTCATCCAATCACCATGCAGCTTTACCAGGACTTGAAATTCTGTGACCAATAAGGGAAGAAAATGTTGTCACTGGAAGAAGATGCAGCCACCTGTGCTCCCCCCCTCCCTTCTGTAGTTAGCAGCTCACTGACAGCAGGTGGGCCACACTAATGAAGTAAGTGTAACATGGCAGGGCCCCCCTAAAGGTAACCCTTTGTGGTCCCTGTTGTGTGGTGGGGCCCTGGGCACCAAATTTTTTTAAACTTCTGGGGGGGGGGCAAGTTTTTTTACATGGATGTTTAAGGGGGGCCCTGGCCACCAATTTTTTTTCTCCATGTGGGGTCCTACCCAGCAATATTTTTTAATGGGGGGGGGCCCTGACCACAAATGTTTTTTTCAATGGGGGGCCCTGACCACCAATATTTTTTTATTAACATTTGGGAACCATAGCCACCAATGTTTTTTTTTTAGTGTGTGGTGGGGGTGGACCTGTGGGGTGGGGAGGGCGGACCTGTAGGTGGGGCTTGTGGTGGGCGCATCCCAGGGGGCCCAGGAAATTTTTTCGTATGGGGCCCTTCGATTTCTGATGGCGGCCCTGGTAACAATGAAAACTACAGAGGCAACAGAGACTGAAGAGGTTCTAGCAGGAATAAAAGAAACTACTACAGAATTTCAAAGCTCGGTGTCCATTAGGTGCAGTACCCATGGTGACAGTAGATAAATATATATGAATAGGTGGTGCAGAATATGCTATTGTTGCTTCACAGTTGATCTCACTTGACTCCGCTGTTTGTTGTATTTGGGTTCTACCTTTAAGTATAGCACATGCATTTTTTTTTTTTTTTTCAAAACCGGTTTCACTGAGGCTTGAGAGGATATTGTGATTGCTTTTCCGCTCTGTATCCAAGTGTAACTTAGACTTTGAAGTCCGCAAATCAGAGCCTGTTGGATTGTGTGCAGGAGCAACCCAGCCCCTAGAGCAAAGAAACGAGAACAATGGAGAGGTTCTTGCTAAAGGAACAACACTGGTGCACGTGCAGCTCACACCTCTTTATGAAATGCAGAGCAGAGATCCAACCAGTTCGATTTCTCCAGAGTGACATTTCCAAGTCCTTAATAATTAAAGGGGAACTCCACAAAAACATAACTTGAGTTTTTTGAAAAGTAAACATAATTTAAAGCAACTTTTCAATTTAAATCAATTGAAAAATGTGCAGACTTTTCATGATTTTTAATGGTTTCTGACAGTCCCCTAAGCCTAGCCCCCTGCTCTCCTGCTGATCGGTCTGACTACTTTGCTGAGCTGGCTGTATGGAATGCATATTAGGACAACCATCCATTAGGACATCCATCCCCTGTATGCGATCTCCTATGCTAGAGGAATCCAACGTCGCCTGCTTTTACATTCACCCCTCCTCAAAGCAGACATCACACCTAGCTCCTCCCTTCTCAGCTGTCAAGTTCTGCTCCTTACTCCTCCTTTCTCAGCCATCTGACCCAGGTCCTCGCTCTTCAGCCATCCGTCCTGGGTCCTAGCTTCACCCTCCTCAGCTGTAGCTCGAATTTGATTGCTGCAATGAAAAAAACTTAAAAACGCCTATTGGCTAAAAGGAATGGCAAGAACATGTAACTATTATCAGGCCGCAGGGCTGAATATGCGCAACCTGAGGAGTGAGGAGCAAGAGCCGACGACTGAGAAGGGAAAAGCTAGGACCCAGAACGGATGGCTGGGGAGGGAAGAGAGCAAGAGCAAGAGCTGACGGCTGAGGAGGAGGGAGCGAGGTGTGACATCAGCCTCGGAGGATAGGCGAGTAAAAAAAAAAGCATTCCATGTCGCATTCCTCTTGCTTAGGACAGTGCATGCAGGACAACGATTTCCCCTGACGATGTCCTAAAATGCATTCCGTATGACTGACTACTTTGTATCAACAGCCATCTGTCCTTAGCCTGCATCCTCCAAATCCCACAATTCCCTGCACGTGTTCAATAAGGAAAGGAACATCCCAGTGCAATGCATTGTGGGTTATGTAGTTCCTGCATGTTGTCTGTAAGCTGTGGAGAAGTTGTTACAATTTGTAACATCAGTGTTTAGTCCCTCCTTCCCTGCCAGGATTTCAAATGATGCAGAAAGAGAAGAACTGTTAAACAGCTGGATTTCAGCAGAGATAATGGCATTTATTCATACTTTTTGAAGGAACATGTAACTGTGATGGGTTTATTAGGGGTTTCTGTGTTATGTGGCCTCTTTATCAAATTTCGGTTAGGAAGCCAGAGTTCCCCTTTAACAAAAATAACCAAGCGGGTTGGACTATAACCAAACTTGTGATCCCTCAAGTAAGCCTGACCTCTCAATAGCTTGCTCCTTGGCATCCGGAATAAGACTTTCTATGCCGTTTTGCCTTGCAGAACATTATTTTCAGAATTCAAGCTCCCGGCCAGTCCTAAATAAAAGATACACAAAAGCTTTTTTTATTGATGAGGATTATATTATTTTCCTGCTAAAGGAAATGGTTCTTTCCTCTATAAAGCTTTAGGTTTCATAAGGTCAGGTCTCTTTTCCAAACAGAATATAAACAAGCCTGTTATTTAAAAAGTCGATTTAGTAGTAAGCAACAGATTGGGTCCCTCCAATCAATAGCTAAATCATTTAAAGGATAAGGAAACCTTAAAAATAAGTGAATATAAAATTGATGAGGGGGCTATTCTAAGCACTTTTGCAATGTACATTTATTTATTTTTTAATTCCAAGATATTAAAGGATACATGTACTGTTAATATGAATGAATTTTGTTACAACAGCGCCACCTGCTGGTCATTTTCCCACCAGTCTGACCAGCAAGTAGTCAAGGAAGAAGTTGTCAGGAGAAAGAACGTGGCTGCTCTGATGTTCTTCTGCTTAGGAAAGATTTGAGAAAGGTTTATAATTGTTTTCCTAAGCAGAAGAACATCAGAGCAGCCTCTTTCTGATGTTCTAAAGCTCTAAAAACCGAGTTTTTATTTTTACACTGAACTGCTCCTTTAAGGGCATTTTCTTATTATTTTTTGTTTTTCGGTCCCTAGCACAGTAAATGCGCCAAGAAGGGTTTACAGGTTAGCTACGGTATATGTATGTCAGCAGTACATGTAAAGGGATCTCTCGCTATTATTAGCACGTGAATGAAGGCACTGGAGGATTGAATGCTCCACACCTTGTACTATAACCTGTACATTGGACAGAATAGGGCTAATGTGCTAGACAAGCATTGTTTCTGAACCAAAAATTAAAATTTAACACAGTGATAGGGTTACCTTCCCAAGCTTATATAGGAATGACAAAATGTGGTTTGACCTACTGATCTTGTTGGAATGCCGAGCCTTGAGTTGATGCATTCCCCTGTCACTCCATCGACCCCCGGACCAATCAATCCTAAATATGGTTGTCTTTTAAAACTATTTCATTCATCTTATGGAGGTAGCCATCTTTATATCTGAACCTAATTGCACTTCCTGTGATATATAATGGATCATGTCTATTACAGTTATTATAGTGTTAGACGTTAGACTGGGGGAGGGGGTCCAGGCCTACCCCCTTTTCCAAATCTACGGCCCCTACACCCCACAGTATTTTTTTCTGACAAAGTCACGCAATTTCCCTCTCGGCCCCTAATTTGCATATGCAGATTAGGATTTGGATTGGCCGGGCAGAAGGATTCGGCCGAATCCTGGCTGAATCCCGAACTGAATACTGGATTCGGTGCATCCCTAAAAATATTATCAAACTCCAGTAGAAGTGCTCTGCAATTAACAGGTGCGGTCTTATTATTACAGATTATGTGATATTACATTGCTCCTGTGGTGGGCAGTAGTGATGTGGTTTTACCTGACCCGCCCTCGTCAGACTTCTGGGTTCCTTTTATAGACCCGCACCGCCTATGAGGTCAAAGAAGGGGTGGGGCGAGCAGGTGGAAGCTGGCATTTGAAGGTGGCGGGTGGGGAGAGCAGGAAAAGAGCTCAACCCGCGAAGAGTAGTGAAAGTCCGGCACAAACCCACCCGACCCGCGGGTATTGGGCCGGCCGGCACCTCACACGCCCTCCCTCCCACAACCCGCCAGCATCAGACTTCTGGCTCCTTTTATAGATCTGCGTTGCAGATGATGTCCCAAAAGGGGTGGGGCGAGGAGGCGCGCGGCTATAGAGCCAGAAGCTGGCATTTGAAGGTGGCGGGCAGGGAGAGCAGGAAGAGAGCTCAACCCGCACCCGCGGCCTGAACCTGCGGGTATCGGCCCGGCCCACACTTCACTAGTGGGCAGCTCTATTTAGACCCTTTGATAAACACTTCTGACAGCTTCTGGATCATATCTCATGTAAATATTCTATTGTTGATTATCCATTCCCAAGCATTGTGTAGATCATTTGATACACTAAAGGTTTGCAAGTTACACCAATGCCATAAACAGAAGTCTATGGCCTTTGGCAGGCAGTGAGGCTCTCATGTATCTGTTGTCTTTAAAGGATAAGTAAAAGCTAAAAATAAGTGAATGTAAAACAGGTTAGGGGCTAGTCTAAGCACTTTTGCAATGGACATTCATTATTTTTTTTTGTTTAATTCCAAGATATTAAGGGATACATGTACTGTTAACATGAATGAATTTTGTTACAACAGCGCCACCTGCTGGTCAGTTTCCCACCAGTCTGACCACCAAGTAGTCAAGGAAGAAGTTGTCAGGAGAAAGAAAGAGGCTGCTCTGATGTTCTTCTGCTTAGAAAAAAAAATAGAAACCTTTCTCAAATCTTTCCTAAGCAGAAGAACATCAGAGCAGCCTCTTTCTTTCTCCTGACAACTTCTTCCTTGACTACTTGGTGGTCAGACTGGTGGGAAACTGACCAGCAGGTGGCGCTGTTGTAACAAAATTCATTCATATTAACAGTACATGTATCCTTTAATATCTTTGAATTCAAATTAAAATAATGAATTTGCATTGCAAAAGTATTTAGAATTGCCCCATCATCAATTATACATTCACTTATTTTAAAGGTTAACTTAACCTTTAAAGGGCAGCTAATACACACATAGTGAGCCAACACTGCAAATTGGATGGGGGCAAGTCACTTTAAAAACAATAAAAGTAAAGGTAGCCATATATCATTAAACCTTGTCCCAAGTTGGCATCTTATTGGCCTATGGGGGGGGGGGGCATCTGACAGTTTCTTGGCTGAAAATCGGCAGATAGAAATCCGGAAGATTTAAAAAACCCCAGACAAGGGCTGCTCTCCACGGACGTGGTTCTTGTCAGACAATCTTCCCAAAGGCCCCAGTGTATGATGCAAAGGATTGAATCAGCCCAATTTGGTCCGGCACACAGATCTGCCCGTTTGCCAAAATTCCCCCAAAAGAGCAGACCTGGTAGTGTATGAGCAACTAAACAGCTCCTACTAGACTGCTATGAAAATGTACTTTATGTGCTATTTATGTGGTATGTTCTAAACATTCCTACGGCCCATTTTAAGTACAAGCCTGAAAAATCTTGCAAATATACAATCATATCTACACTTCTTGCCAGATCCCTTTTATTTTATTATTTTTTTTATTTTTATTATAGTTGTAAAGCGCTTGATAGATAGTTGGCACTGTATAAGTGATACATAAAACAGATTCAACCAAAAAGTACACTCCTTCGGGAGAACAGAACTTGCCACTGAATGATCCGTCTCAATGGGAAATAATCCGCACAATAACATTAAGGGCCAGATTTATTAAGGGTCGAAGTGAAATTAAAATTTTTTTTGCCCAAAACTCTCAAATTTCAATTGTGAATTATCCAAAGTCGATTCGAGTTTTAATTTGAATTTCAAGATTTATATAATACTTTGTGCCTTTAAGTTAACTTTTAATATGTTATAAAATGACTAATTCTAAGCAACATTTCAATTGGTTTTCATTTTTTTATAGTTTTATAATTATTTGCTTTTTTTTCTGACTCTTTCCAGCTTCAAATGGGCGTCGCTGACCCAGTCTAAAAAACAATGCTCTTTAAGGCTACATATGTATTGTTATTGCTAATTTGTTTTACTAATCTTTCTATTCAGGCCTCTCCTATTCATATTCCAGTCTCTTATTCAAATCAATGCATGGTTGCTAGGGGAATTTTTACCCTAGTGACCAGATTGCTTAAAATGCAAAATGAAGAGCTGCTGAATAAAAAGGCAAATAACTCAAAAATCTTAAAAATTAAAACCAATTGCAAATTGTCTCAAAATATCACTCACTACATCCTACTAAAAGGTGAACAACCCCTTTAAGAACTCAAATTTGACTATTTGCCACCTAAAACCTGCAGATTTGCTGTATAAGTCAATGGGAGAGGTCCAGGGATCGATTAACAGTTTTTCTAATCCAAATCGAATTAGATTCGAGTTTTCGGGTCGATTAAATTTGTCCGAGCTGAGAAAATTAAATTTTATTAATACATTTTAATTGTTTGAATTTCAAATTTATGGGAGTTTTAAATAACTCACATGAATTTGAAATTGGACCATTAATAAATCTGCCTCTAAGATTTAAAGCAAAAAAAACCAAAAAACATAAAAACAGGATTTTCTTTAAAACGATGTATATGCACCATCGAGATTTATTACAAACATCAGGTTACTGTTTACAAGACTTTCACCGATAAACGCTGCAAACAGAGACCAGTACACTGGCAAAGAAAAAAAAGGAACAAAGATTTAATATTAAAGAAAAAAAAAAAAACCTTTAGTTTCACCAGAGGGATAGAAAAGTAAGAATACAAATTTAATGGTGGCTTCTCACTAGCAACATAACATGTTTTGAATGTTAAAGGATAAGTAAACCTTATAAACAAATGAATGGAAAATTGTTGAGGGGACTTTTCTAAGCACTTTTGCAATGTACAGTTATTTATTTAGTAGGGATATATGTACTATTAATATGAATGAATTTAGTTACAACAGCGCCACCTGCTGGTCATTTTCCCACCAGTCTGACCAGCAAGTAGTCAAGGAAGAAGTTGTCAGGAGAAAGAAAGAGGTTGCTCTGATGTTTTTCTGTTTAGGAAAGATTTGAGTTTCTAATTTTTTTTCCTAAGCAGAAGAACATCAGAGCAGCCTCTTTCTCTCCTGACAACTTCTTCCTTGACTACTTGCTGGTCAGACTGGTGGGAAAATGACCAGCAGGTGGCGCTGTTGTAACACAATTCATTCATATTAACAGTACATGTATCCTTTAATATCTCTGAATTAAAAAAAAAATAATGAATGTACATTGCAAAAGTGTTTAGCAAAGCACCCTCATCAATTTACTCATTTTAAAGGTTTACTTATTCTTTAAAGGCCAAAAACACCCCATCTTCTAATGTTTGTTAAATGAGTATGGCGGGCAGCTTCGTGTGTACACACAAAACAGTTATCTGCCTATATACATAGATATGAGCGGAAGCTGCTGTATATTGCTTACCTTACAGAGGCATTCATTGCAGACATTAATACAATGCAATCAGGGGGCATACCCCTACGAGAATGTCATGTCTAAGGAAAGCAGAACTAAAGCTTGCTCATATGCAAGAATGCAATAAAAGCAGAGAAAGTATATATTACACACACAAGCTCTGCCCTTATATATTACAGAAAAATAAACGATAAGATAAAATACAAATAGGGTATATTTTGCCTGTAAAAGAATTATCTGTCCAGTGCTCGGCATGTACAAACATAAGGAGAATATATGCCCCAACAAGGCCCCAGCTGGAATTCTTCACTGCTGTTAAATAAAGAAAAATTTAATTGGAAAAGGAATTTGTTCCTGAGGAAAATACACATACCTGCAGTAAAGATAAAAGAGCGCAATAGGAGGGTATAAAATATACTGAAAATTTGGTGGGCATCTGTCTGCTTCATGTACTGCCTGAGTTTGCAGCAATCTGTGAATGTATTCAAAGCATAGGCACCGTGGCAAAGAACAGTTTGACAGCCGGTAGTCAACATCATTTGGCGACTTAAACAAGTAGCAGCAGTTAAAAAAATAAAACCTTTTACAAATAATTCAAAGCATCCAGCTTATTTTCTCAATCGTAAAAGGAGAACTCCTTGTTATCAATAAATAGATTTTCTTTTCTTTTTTTTTTCACCAAGACCATTTTCTTTACATCATAGCACTGAAGGTTTCTCCGGTCCATCCTATTTTAAAAGCAAAAAAAAAAAAATATTTGGGGGTTGAAGACGAAAATATAACCTAGGAATGGAGATGTGCAGAAGCAGAGGCGGGGAAAATGAGGCCAAGGGGTTAAATCAGCCACCATAAACATTTGTTAAAGGGGAACTATGGCAAAAATGAAAATGTAATATAAATTTCAGCATGCTGAAATACAAACTTTCTAAATATAATTAAAAATTCTGTACCATTTCTGAAATAAGTTTATTTTCACTATCCCTCTCTCAGTATCGGTTTCATGGACAGTTAAATCCAATATATCTTATAGGGGGTCTTTTTTGCTTAGGAGATTATCAGAGCTCACTTTATTAAATCAACAGACATCATGTCTCTCTACATGCAGGATTTGTGCAAAAGGCAGTTATTTTGTTACATTTTGTTTGTACTGGAATCTGTTATCGTAATGAGCTCTAATACATCTGCTAGGCAAAAGGAGCCCCCCTATAAGATATACTGGATCATTCATCTGACACCCAACTGCTGCATGAAGACAGAATGAAGAGAAACAGATGCCGAGAGAGGAATAGTGAACATAAACTTGATTATTTCTGAAAAAAGCAGAATATTTAAATTGATTGTATTTAGAAAGTTTCTTATTTTAATCTGAGGAAGCGTATATTAAATTTTAATTGTCGCGATAGTTCCACTTTAAATGGGCTGACCAAAACACTAAAGATGGCAGGATGGCAGTCCAATTCAATTAAGTGATGTCGAAACAGCATTTAAAAAAGAAATGCTGTAAAAATCTCGATATGTGAATCATTAAAAAGTTTTATTGTTTTGGTGTCATGCAAACTGCACTGCACCTGTTCGTTATCCTTGTGTATTTTGTTGGCATGAACGAGACTACTTTTATAAAGATTCACCGTTCGAAGCGTGTCGATGTTATAAAGATTACAGGTCTGTAGAAATTTTATTTTTTTTTTGTTTTTAAAATTGACACTCAAAAGGCACTTCATCCTGTAAGAAAAAAAAAAAAAAAAAAGTAAGAAGAAAGCGCTAGAGGCAGGTCAACTGCTCCAAGCAAAGGGGAACGCACAAGTCTGCATAGTGTAGGGAGCAACCATAGCGGACGAGGGATAATGTTTTTTCTTTTTTTTTTTTAGCATCATTAGCATCAACCATTTACTATGTTCTTCTTTGTAGATTCAGTTTCATTTGGTGTGTTGTTTTCTTCTGGTTATAAAAGCCTGAAAGTCCATATTAATTTTAAGAAAAATTAGAGACAAAAAGTTTATCTTTAAAAAATATTGTCTTTCCACCGTCCATTGCTCAGTGACCCCCAGAGATGCCGAAGAATCGGCAAGCGGCTTTTCCATTCGGCAACAAAATGTTTTACTCGGTTAGAGAATTGAGTTCAATGGAGTTGTGAAAGGCTGCACAGCATCATTCAAACCCTTCGGGAGAACAAGAGCTGATCTTCTTGTGATGGATTTCTGTTTGGCAGAGCTTATTGGTTCAGAGCAAAACATGTCAGGGTGGAGAAGCGAAGAGTCAAGAGACGGGGCTCAGTCTGAAGCTGCTGCAATTCGCAGCTTTTTCACAGCGGAGAGCTTGGCCAGGGCTACCTGTTACATAACTTATTTAGCATGTTGTAAACGTTTTCTTCTTTGCTCAGTCCCTCGAAGAAAGGAAGGAGATCGAGCAGCTCTGTATCCGCCATGTCGTCGAACCAAGACATTACAGGAACCTATCGGCAAGGATGACATGTTAGTGGGAACAAGTTTAATATATAAAATCTCTCTCCTTACTTCATAATGTACAAATGCATGATTTACAACACATACTTTTCGACTTACAGCTGCAATAAATAAGCACAGGAGATATGCAGTAAACATCAAGCCAATTCTAAAGAGTAGCTTGGAATTATTCATGTTGGTGTAAGGCAGTGATCCCCAACCAGTAGGTCGAGTAACATGTTGCTCCCAGTGGCCTCAAAGTAGGAGCTTATTTTTGAATTCCAGACTTGGAGGCAAGTCTTGGTTGAATAAAAACCAGGTGCACTGCCAAACAGAGCCTCAATGTAGGATGACAATCCACATAGAGGCTACTAAATGGCCAATCACAGCCCAAATTTGGCACCCCACTTTTCATCCTAGTGTTGCTCCCCAACTCCTTTTACTTTTGAATGTTGCTCACAGCTTCAAAAGGTTGGGGATCCCTGGTGTAAGGTTAACTTGGCCATATAAATGTTATAAATTCAATCATAAAGGCTTTTCAGACACCGTTTCTTTTAGTATTTGATGTTAATAAACATGGCCAGCTATTGGCTTATTGATAATAATTGCTAAGCCCTATCTTTTCTTTCAAAATTGCACTGCGACTCTTGTGCGGTCATCTTCTTTAGTGCCCACATGCTGTAAAAATCTCTAAACTAAACTTTTTAATGATGCACATTAATTTTGGTTCAAAGTGGTCACATATGCAGTACAGAAATGTCCACCCAAAAAGTGTGTACGGCGCATGCACATACTCAAGAGTTACCTGGGAGAAGAGTCTTGCACTGAAACCCGTATTTGCAACCCGAACCAACAACTCGCTACCTGACCCGAAATAGGCTGACTAACCTTCCAACCTGGATGACACTCTAAGCCAGAAGTGGCGTCACTCCGGTGCTGAATCTTCCCAAAAAATTAAAAAACTGGAAGAACCACAAGGGTGGGAATTAAGCACGCACCTTTGTTGGGTACCCAGGACTAGAGTCCTGCAGCGGGTCAGGTACCCGCAAAAATCTGTTTCGGGAGCGGGTATAGACGCGGGTCGGCAGTTTTCCGGGGGAGCGGGTATTCTTAATAGCGAGTTTTACTCCTTTTTTTCTGATCACGCCTACTTCCAATGATGGCACTTCCGGTTTACAACAACAGCACTTCCTGTTTAACGTCTTTATTTCTGATCACGGCAACTTCTAATGATGTCACTTCCGGTTTATGACAGCACTACCTGTTTTACTCCTATTTTTCTGATCACGGCAACGTCTAATGATGTCACTTCCGGTTTACTATGACAGCACTTCCGGTTTCTTGATGGTCAGTTGGTCGTGGAAAAAGTACTTGCGGATTGGGTCGGGTAGCAGGTAAGTATGCGGGGTGCAGGTCCGGGTCGTGTTCGGGTTTAACAAATTGGTTTCGCGCAGGACTCTACCCAGGACTGCTCACACGCCCAAGGAATTGGGGACTTTTGGCACAAAACGTGACCACTTTGCGGGTATTCTGCAGGTACCCGACCTGATGCAGGACTCTAACTGGGAGCACTGAAGAAAATACTTTATAATGATATACCTTTTCCAAACAGTTCTAGCATACTTACGGCATTCTCTGGATGGAAGATGTATGACGCAGGAGAGTTATCGATTATAATCACTTTGCTCAGTTCTCTACCTAAGCGGCTTAAATCTTTGACGTAGTTTCCCCTGTGAAAAACACAGGATTCTCGGAAGAGTCGTGCGTTGAACACTCCCCACCGGTCTAGCAGATCAGCCACTGGATCGGCATACTTTTGAAGTGAGAAGAGAGATATAGTTAGACTGGAATGTTGCAGTTATTTTGTGTATGTCAATGATACAAGACTACACTTGCAGCTTTGTGCCAAAAGTAAACAGTATGGATGTACCCGTGTCTCATCCGATCAGGAGGCAATGGGGTGTTCTTGCTTAACATTAGCTGGAGGGACACGGACACTACAGTAGAAACAACTCCCTACACCCCACCCCAAGTACTGTGCAACTTTTGCCAGGCAGTTGTATACAGATAAGAACCCATACACAAATACAAATTTGGCTATTTCCAGGTTTTGCGATAAAATCAAATAGTGAGGGAATAGCAGAAAAATAACCATCCCAATCAAATTGAGATGGATGGAGAACAAACAAAAAGACATTTATATTTCTATAAAAACAGAAACGTACAACACACACATTGGCTGGATTTTGGCAGATCCAGAATAATTCCTTTTAAAGACGACCAAAAGCCCAGCAGAATAGCAGTGACCCATCGTCTAGTTCAGGGATCTGCAACCTTGGCTCTCCAGCTGTTAAGGAACTACAAGTCCCACAATGCATTTGCCTTTAGACTCCTTCATTAGTTAAACAGCACACTAACAACAACAGTCGTGTAAAGAATTCTGAAAACAAACAATACATAGCCAATACTTGTGTCCCCTACGCCTACTTTTTAAGGCTAAGTAAACCTTACAAAATAAGTGAATGTAAAATTGATGAGGGGGCTATTCTAAGCACTTTTGCAATGTACGTTCATTATTTATTTTAATTCCAAGATATTAAAGGATACATGTACTGTTAATATGAATGAATTTTGTTACAACAGCGCAACCTGCTGGTCATTTTCTGACCACCAAGTAGTCAAGGAAGACGTTGTCAGGAGAAAGAAAGAGGCTGATCTGATGTTCTTCTGCTTAGGAAAAAACTTAAAACCCTTTCTCAAATCTTTCCTAAGCAGAAGAACATCAGAGCAGGCAGACAACTTCTTCCTTGACTACTTCATGGTCAAAATGGTCAGAAAACGTAATAAGTGAATGTAAAATTGATGAGGGTGCTATTCTAAGCACTTTTGCAATGTACATTATTCATTTTTTTTTTAATTCCAAGAAATTAAAGGATAAAGAACATCAGCTCATCCTCTTTGTTTCTCCTGACAACTTCTTCCTTGACTACTTGGTGGTCAGACTGGTGGGAAAATGACCAGCAGGTGGCGCTGTTGTAACACAATTCATTCATATTAACAGTACATGTATCCTTTAATAGCTTGGAAATAAAAGTAAACAAATAATGAATGTACATTGCAAAAGTGATTTGAATAGCCCCCTCATCCATTTTACATTAATTTATTTTAAAGAATGGGTCCCCTAACAATAAATTTTGCACTGGGGATCATGTTGAAGTTTTGTTTAAAGGGTAAGGCATTTTTCAGTAGCAGTATGCACAATAAATATATTGATAATGGGTTGAGTGCAGAGGACTCTTGTATTTGTCATGTTGAAGCGGAACAGTCAACTGTAAAAATCTACCCAATGTTTTGTATTTCATTGGAAAAAAAGTCTGTTTCGCAAAGAGTTTTGAAGTGTTTTTTTAGTATGGTTTAAAAGATTTAACAGCGAGTACATATATAAACATACAGAAAAATTAGAAGTGCTTATGGGACTTTTTATTAAAAGGTCATTTTATTTTAATGTTAACATTCTACCAAGGGGGCAAGGTCTCCCCGACTACAAGTAAAATGTTGCTGGAAGAGAATAATATTATGTCCCACTAGTCTTCCTAATTTTTCTATATGGAGGTCTCCACTGGGGAAAGCACCTGGGCTATTGTTTTTTTTATTTCATACATATATGCACCAGCACCAATGAGAATAGCATTTATGGTTGCAATTTTGCACTTTTTACTGCACCTTGCATTAGTAAGTGGCCTGTCATGCAAAGTGTTAAAAATTATAAACATAATACCATGTGACAAATATAATAATGATACAGTGAGATTATTTTTATCACCACCATGTCAGTTCCCCTTTAATGGGCACTGTTTTGGAAATGACAAAGCTACTTACTAATCCCAAACTACTGCTAGATTTTCTTTTAAAGGATAAGTAAACCTTAAAAACAAGTGAATGTAAACTTGATGAGAATACTATTCTAAGCATTTCTGCCATGTACATTTATTTTTCAAATTCCTAGATAATAAAAGATACATGTACTGTTAATATGAATACTGTTACAACAGAGCCACCTACTGGTCATTTTCTGACCACCAAGTAGTCAAGGAAGAAGTTGTAAGGAGAAAGAAAGAGGCTGCTCCGATATTCTTCTGCATAAGAATAAAATTAGAAACCTTTCTCAAATCTTTCCTAAGCAGAAGAACATCAGAGCAGCCTCTTTCTTTCTCCTGACAACTTCCTTAACTACTTGCTGGTCAGAATGGTCAGAAAATGACCAGCAGGTGGCGCTGTTATAACAAAATTCATTTACATTAACAGTACATGTATCCTTAAATATCTTGGAATTATAAATAAATAATGAATGTACATTGCAAAAGTGCTTAGAATAGCACATTTTACACTTGTTTTTAAGGTTTACTTATCGTTTAACGGATTATGTTGGAAATAACCACAGAATTGAGGGACCAGTATGACAAAGTGACCCCTCATTCAAAGAAAATCTATGAGGAAACTTAAGTTCCAATCCGCAATCTTTGTCTAGCCATACAAAAAAAAAAAAATAAACCCACTATTAACACCATGGTAACGTGCCATATTAACATACAGGTTTCCTGAACAAAGCCCGTATGTTGTTATTACCATGGGAACACTTACCCACAAACTAGCAGAAAGCACAAAGACACACTGGTAGACAAAGAAGCAAGAAAAAAAAGGGGAAAAGGTAAGAAATTAGGGCACATAATAAAGAAAATGTGAACAATGGAGCCTTGATTTGCGGTGCAAGGTAGGAATGTGGGCCACTTACCTTCGCAAGGCTGGCTGTGAAGAGAACGCATTCAAACATCTCGCCCATTTTTTGAAGAAATTCATCTACGTGGGGTCGTTTTAACACATAGACCTACAGAGCAATAAAGAAATGGCACAGTCAGCCAAAAGGAAAACAAAGAACAGCAAATGTGTGCATTTTACTTTAAAATATTATGAACGGAAGATACGGTGTCACCGTTTATACAATTAATTTAAAGAAGAAATTTACCATGTGACTATAAGGGGGTTATTTATTAACATCTGAATGTCAAAAACCCGAAAAATATGTTGTTTTTTTACTATAATAACGGATTCCAGTACAAATAAAATCTAACAAAATAACAGCCTTTTGCACAAATCCTGCATGTATAGAGACATGATGTCTGGTGATTTTAATAGAGTGAGCTCTAATACATCTTCTAGGTAAAAAGAGCCTCCCTATAAGATATATTGGATCTAACTGTCAGTGAATATCTGACACCCAACTGCTGCATGAAGACAGAATGAAGAGAAACAGATGCTGAGAGAGGAATAGTGAAGATAAACTTGATTATTTCAGAAACAGTACAGAATATTTAATTGATTGTATTTATAAAGTTTCTTATTTCAGTAAGCTGAAGCTTTCATTACATTGAAATTTTCGTGATAGTTCCCCTTTAAAACAAAAACTTAAAAGCATAAAATTTGACACACAACACTTTTATCAGGTGTAAGAGATCTCTACACATTGCCGAGTTGCTGTGACATGAATAGCAGCCTCCCAATGCAAGTAAACAAGAATAGGCCACGCAGATTGTGAACAGCCTATCCTGGATTACTTGAACCGGGCCACCGCCAGTTCTGGATTTCCACGGATCAGCTTCTTGCTTCATTTCATACTTTGACCTCGGTTAATGAAAACCAAACAATGAATGCAGATAAAATTAATGTAACAGTAACATCAAAAAATTAAAGTGTTTTCAAGTAGGGATGCACCGAATCCACTATTTTGGATTTGGCTCAACCCCAAATCCTTTGTAAAAGATTCAGCGGAATACAGAACCGAATTTGCAGATGCAAATTAGGGGTGGGAAGGGGAGAACTTTTTGACTTACTTGTTTTGTGACAAAAAGTCAAGTGATTTCCCTCCGCGGCCCTAATTTGCTTATGCAAATTAGGATTCGGTTCGGCCGGGCAGAAGGATTTGGCCGAATCCAAATCCATCTGAAAAAGGCTGAATCCTGGCCAAATCCCGAACTGAATTCTGGATTTGGTGCAAATATAATGCAGAGTTGCCCTGTACTGCTAAAACTGACATGTTTGCTTCAGAAACACTACTATAGTTCATATAAAGCTGCTGTGTAGCCATGGGGACAGCCATTCAAGCACAGGATACACAGTAGATAACAGATAAGTACTACTATAGTTCATATAAAGCTGCTGTGTAGCCATGGGGACAGCCATTCAAGCACAGGATACACAGTAGTTAAGAGATAAGTACTACTATAGTTTATATAAACAAGCTGCTGTGCAGCCATGGGGGCAGCCATTCAAGCACAGGATATACAGTCGATAACAGATAAGTACTACTGTAGTTTATATAAACAAGCAGCTGTGTAGCCATGGGGGCAGCCATTCAAGCACAGGATACACAGTAGATAACAGATAAGTACTACTATAGTTTATATAAACAAGCTGCTGTGTAGCCATGGGGGCAGCCATTCAAGCACAGGATATACAGTCGATAACAGATAAGTACTACTATAGTTTATATAAACAAGCTGCTGTGTAATCATCGGGGCAGTCAGTCAGGAAAAAAGGCTCAGGTTACACAGCAGATAGCAGGTAAGCTATGTAGAACATAATGGTGTTATCTATTATCCACTATTTACCCTGTGCCATATAGCCTTTTTTCAATTTTCGCCATTGCTACACAGCAGCTTATTAATATAAACTATAGTAGTGTTTCTGAAGCAAACACATTGGTTTTGCCAGTGCAGAGCAACAGTACAAGATATTTTCATTACTTTAATGGTGTTACTGTTCCTTTAAATGCATAAAGAGGCTTTTAAGACATACCTGATGTATTGTTCCATCTATTTCAACTGGAACAATGAAGTCTGCGTTGTTTATAGGCTAGAGAAGAGGAAGAATATGTTAGTGTACTTCATATAATAATATGTTTACAGAACAATTTTATTGATATGAAACAGTAGCGTGAGATAAAGTAGTGGTAGTAAAGACAAATACAGACGTAATAAGTATGGTGGCCCTGCTGAGAATCAGAACCGTATGGTATCAACCCATTCCATGCAGGATTGCTTGCCAACTTCAGCAGTAATTTCGAGGGAAATAAATATCGGTGAAGAAGACAAGGAAAGCGATGTAAAAGATACCTTAAATGAACTGTGCACTAAGGTTTCATCCAGGTCAATGACCACGCACTTCTTCCCATATTCGGATACTTTCAGTTCAGGAAGGAGGTATTTAGTAGGTGGCTATTGAAGAACATAAAAAAGGAAGTTAGTTTTCTCTATACGCAAATGAATGTAAGAAGAAAAAAAAAAAACCTATTTGCCAGGATACTATGCGTTAATGGATACGTAAACCTTAAAAATAAGTGAATGTAAAATTGACGAGGGGGCTATTCTAAGCACTTTTGCAATGTACATTCATTATTTATTTATTTAATTCCAAGATATTAAAGGATACATGTACTGTTAATATGAATGAATTTTGTTACAACAGCGCCACCTGCTGGTTATTTTCTGACCATTCTGACCACTAAGTAGTCAAGGAAGAAGTTGTCAGGAGAAAGAAAGAGGCTGCTCTGATGTTCTTCTGCTTAGGAAAATAATAGAAACCTTTCTCAAATCTTTCCTAAGCAGAAGAACATCAGAGCAGCCTCTTTCTTTCTCCTGACAACTTCTTCCTTGACTACTTGGTGAACAGAAGTGACCAGCATGTGGCGCTGTTGTAGCAAAATTCAAATTAAAGGGATCCTGTCATTGGAAAACATGTTTTTTTCAAAATGAATCAGTTAATAGTGCTACTCCAGCAGAATTCTGCACTGAAATCCATTTCTCAAAAAAAAAAAAAAGATTTTTTTATATTCAATTTTGAAATCTGACATGGGGCTAGACATTTTGTCAATTTCCCAGCTGCCCCTGGTCATGTGACCTATGCACTTTAGGAGAGAAATGCTTTCTGGCAGGCTGCTGTTTTTCCTTCTCAATGTAACTGAATGTGTCTCAGTGGGACATGGGTTTTTACTATTGAGTGTTGTTCTTAGATCTACCAGGCAGCTGTTATCTTGTGTTAGGGAGCTGTTATCTGGTTACCTTCCCATTATTCTTTTGTTTGGCTGCTGGGGGGGGGGGAGGGAGGGGGTGATATCACTCCAACTTGCAGTACAGCAGTAAAGAGTGATTGAAGTTTATCAGAGCACAAGTCACATGACTGGGGGCAGCTGGGAAATTGACACTATGTCTAGCCCCATGTCAGATTTCAAAATTGAATATAAAAAAATCTGTTTGCTCTTTTGAGAAATGGATTTCAGTGCAGAATTCTGCTGGAGCAGCACTATTAACTGATTCGTTTTGACAGTATCCCTTTAACAGTCCATGTATCCTTTAATATCTTGGAATTAAAAATAAATAAATAATGAATGGACATTGCAAAAGTTCTTAAAATCATCGATTTTTCATTCACTTATTTTTAAGGTTTACTTTATCCCTTAAAGTGTAAGGGAAGCAGCGCACAGACACTTTTTAACATGAGAGAACACATCCCACCCAATCCCAGGAGCAACATTCTACATAACACTTACAGCTGGTGGTGACTTATAACCCACATATGGGACCATTTTCTGTACATTCAGATTGAAAAAAAAAAAATGAAAATAAAACTCTAATAAAGAAGAAATAAAACTCAGTGAAGGATGTAAGGGGAATAAAAAATACATACACTGGGAATGGTAAGGGCTTGAGTCTGATCACCCTAGGGGGAAAAAAGGGGAGATGGTTTAACAAACAAATGGGAAAACAGAAAATGAAAATGTGAGGTGTAACAAGAGTAAGTAACTGCAATAAATCAAGCTTACAGACATACAAGGCTACTACACAGAGCAGAACATTAACATTGAACTATAATGAAACCCATTTGGTCTCTCTCACTAGCTCGGTTTTCTAATATTTGTTTAGAATGGACCTGTCACCCAGACACAAAAATCTGTATAATAAAAGTCCTTTTCAATTAAACATGAAATCCAATTTCTATTTTTTATTAAAGTATTCATAGCTGTTGTTGTGAACGCATTTAAAAATCTCAGCTGTCAATCAACTATTGTCTGCCCCTACTTCCACTTTCCATTCAGCACTTCCTACATGTCACTGCTCTCCCCACATTCCCCCAGTTCTCGTAACCATTTAATTGTGTAGCCAGGACATGGGGATGGACATCAGGTCCCACATTCTGGTGCACAAACAAGATTCTGAGATGATACAAGACTTGTCTTAATAACAGTGTCCACAAAATGGCTCCTGCCTGCTTGTTATGAATTCCCAGCCCAAAGGAAACAAGATTCAAATACTTTATACATACAGTGTAATTAAAGTTCATTTTCTTGACTAATGTGATAAAATAGGATTTTGAATATTTTTTTGGGTGACAGGTCCCCTTTAAGCCAATTCTGACCATCGGGCACCTCAGGAACAATGTTTTGAAAGACCATCCTGCGATTCAAGAAGAATGCGGTCGTCATCTACAAAATGCTATTGTCTCTTAGGCTGGCCTTAAGTGTCTTCACAACCACTCACATGCTTTCTCTTGTTCTAGAACCCTTTCAAGGAACAGTAACACCCCAAAAAAAGAAAATATTTTAAAGTAATGAAAATATAATGTAGCATCTTGTTTATATAAACTATAGTAGTACTTATCTGTTATCTACTGTGTATCCTGTGCTTGAATGGCTGCCCCCATGGCTACACAGCAGCTTGTTTATATAAACTATAGTAGTACTTATCTGTTATCTACTGTGTATCCTGTGCTTGCATGGCTGCCCCCATGGCTACACAGCAGCTTGTTTATATAAACTATAATAGTACTTATCTGCTATCTAAAAATTCAAATCTGCAGTAATACCAAGCAGATGTATCTCTATAAAACAGAACAGGGGGGGAGGGGAATGGATCACTTACCTTCTGAATGCCCCCATTTTCTTCCACCAGCGGAGGAAGAGGGCTACTGTTATTATTCGAGTTTGGTGGCTCTACGCTGTAACTACGGAAACAGCAGAATAAGGAGCCGAAGATGCTTCTGTTCCTTTGCTTTTTTAGGCTAATATTGCATTGGGAGACTGAAAGAAAAACAGAAAAGAATTTCATGTTAATAGGAGCAATAGTGAATGGAACAGTAAAACGGATAACTAAACATACATGACTGAGTATATACATGTATGCATGTATAAAAATACATGCTCTAGTTTATGGGGCAATCTTACAGCTCATCCCAAAAGAGTAATGTGTAACAAACCAGGTCTATTTCTCACTGGCAAATGCAAACTGTTGATGTTGGATTACGTTCAGCTGAATGGGATATATAGGCCTTAATGCGGTGATTCCAAACCAGAAGCTCGTGAGTAACATGTTGCTCCCCAACTCCTTGGATGATGCTCTCAGTGTCCTCAACACAGGAGTTTATTTTTGAATTCCAAACTCGGAGGCAAGTTTTTATATTACATTTTGAAATCTGACACGGGGCTAGACATATTGTCAGTTTCCCAGCTGCCTCCAGCCATGTGACTTGTGCTCTGATAAAGTTCAGTCACTCTTTACTGCAAGTTGGAGTGATATCACCCCCTCCCTTTCCCCCAGCAGCCTAACAACAGAACAATGGGAAGGTAACCAGATAGCAAATCCCTAACACAAGAAGCCTGGTAGATCTAAGAACAGCACTCAATAGTAAAATCCAGGTCCCACTGAGACACATTCAGTTACATTGAGTAGGAGAAACAACAGCCTGCCAGAAAGCAGTTCCATCCTAAAGTGCAGTCACAACTGGGGCAGCTGGGAAACTTAAATATAAAAAAATCTGTTTGCTCTTTTGAGAATTGGATTTCAGTGCAGAATTCTGCTGGAGCCGCACTATTAACTGATGTGTTTTGAAAAAATCACGTTTTCCCATGACAGTATCCCTTTAAGAATGACTGATGGAATTATCCACCTTTCCCCACAATGCATCCACCCAATTCATTCCTAGTTGTAAATACAAGTGTCTCATTATACACAGCAGTGAAGAGATGGGAGGAAATTATCTTTTTCTGCACTGGAAAGGAGATTTCTCAATTTTCTCCTAACATGATTTTGCTTTTTGCACCAAATACCGCCTTCGCTGAAACTAAGCGAGTGCTGTAATTTAATATGCTGAACTGTGCAATATGGAAATGATCAAAAACCTTGTAAACATGCTAATATGGTGGTGATGGTGGGAGCATGTAGGAATTGAACCCAAGCATCATCTTGCAAAGCTCCATTTTATAACGTTTCACATATAGTCTATACAGACTATATTACCTATTAATGTGATTCAACCAGTGTGTGAGTGCATAAATATAGAATTAGAGAGTGTATGTTCTGCTAGGACAGATGTGAATGAGTAAGAATACTCTGCAAGCGCCACTTAATATGTCTGCACAGTATAGAGTATAATGAGGGGCAGTTAAATCAGCATTACATTTCCTTATGCATTTATTGCCCATATACATCTTATTAAATGTTTACTTGCTCCTTTTCCCCCTTAAGCATCGGGAAACCCCAATACTACTCTGACAAGAACAAGCCTATATATATTAGAAGATTATAAAGAAGTTCTCTCACTGCAGTGCCACTGATATGCCACTAAGTGCCACTGTTGACCTAAATAAGAAATGATCCTTAAGGTTTCACTTTGAAGCTAAAGTGGTAAAGCCCAAAGAACATAAATATAAAACCATAATTACTCATAATTAGCATGCTCCAAAAGAGGTCTTTGGCATTGAGGTTTTATTTATTTCTTATTTCCAGCTGGATGCAAACAAAGCAATAAAGCAGCAACGGAAAGGAAATCACACGATTAAGGCTGAAGTAGAACATAGCTGGGGAGCCTTTGGGGCGACAATTTTGCCAGCTCAAAAGTCTGGGCTATGTTAGCAAATGTACTGGCTTCTTAAAAGGATATTGCCATAAAAACTGCTGGGCTACCCTTGACTAATTCTCTCCACTCATGTGGGTTGTCTGTAGATGTGATGTGCGGGTCGGGCTTTTCCCAACCCCCATCTGACTTTCGGGTTCCTTTTACAGACCCGGCCCTGCTGATGACATCAAAGAACGGGCGGGGCGAGAGGTGCACGTCTATAAAAGTTCAACCCAAAAGTCGGTAGCCGGCATTTGGAAGGTCGCGACCCGGAAAAGGGAGTGTGAGGTTAGCCCAAACCTGAAGGTATCAGGCCAACCCGCACATCACTAATCTGCAGGTGAATATGCAGCTCTCTGTTGCCCCCAACAGCTGCAATATGTAACTTATTTTTCCATCTCTAACTACAACAAGGAGGCTGCCTTAAAGGAGAACTAAAGCTTAACTAAAGAAGTAGCTAGAAATGTTGTACATGATATTTTGTGCTTCTGTACCAGCCCAAGGCAACTACAGCCCTTTAGCAGTAAAGATCTGTGTCTCCAAAGATGCCCCAGTAGCTCCCCATCTTCTTTTCTGCTGATTCACTGCACATGCTCTGTGCTGCGGTCACTTACTGAGCTTAGGGACCCACTCACAATATACAGTACACATAGAATAGAAATGTCACAATATAAGGCTGATTAGTAATTAATACACAAAATTACTACCTGGCAGCACAGAAACCCGTGCAATTAGCATCAGAATTGAATAATCAGCAAACCTGTAGCATCAGCTTATATTACAGCCAGGGAAGCTCATTTTCTGCTGGATAATTAGTGACGAGCCCTAAGCTTAGCTTCTCAACAGCCAATCAGAGCCCACTGAGCATGTGAGTGTCACAGACACTTTCCAAGATGGTGACCCCCTGTGACAAGTTTGAAGTCCTGGATCATTGCTGCTATTGACAAGCTCAAACTTTAGCCTCGTGCAATAAGTTCACTATATAAAATATGCCATTTTTAGCCACATTCACTTTTACGGTTTAGTTCTCCTTTAAATCTCTTACTTGCTGCCTTCTCTCTTTAAAAGGCCTCTCTGTTGACTTCTGGGAAGCCGTCTCAACACAGAGAACTGAGCCATGGGATTCTCTCCTATTAAGGCTAAACTATATAGCCTTCCACTCTCTGGGGGCATCCTCCCCCTATAATAATCACCCTCCATAATATATCATAAGGCATTCGGGGGATGATTTCAATAAAGCAGAAGAGACAATGATAAAATTTACAGTGTAGGACAAATAAAACATGATTATTATATTCAGCTCGCTGCATTCTCTGTCTCTAATGCAACATCAACATCTACGGCTCCTGCCTTAAAGGGGTTTGTTCACCTTCCAAACACTTTCTTCAGTTCCGTTGTCTTCAGATTGTTCCCCAGAAATAAAGACTTCTTTTTCAATTACTTTCCGTTATTTATTTTTTACTGTTTTTCCAAAATCGAAGTTTAAAGTTGACTATCCCTGTCTCTGGTGTTTGAGTCTGGCAGCTCAGTAATTCAGGCGCAGACTTGTTACAATTTTGCAACAATTAGTTGATCCATTTCTCAGCAGCATCTCTGGAGTATTAGCAACAATTGTATCAAATATAAGGGCTAGTCCACACGAGGAAATTCGGGGAGATTGTCGCCTGGCGACTAATCCTCTCGTCTTTTGAGTGACTAATCTCCCCGAACTGCCTCAGCGTTTTTCCCCATAGGTTACAATGCAAAGTCACCTACGCTAATGCACACGCGGCGATGCGTTTTCAATAGTCGCCTCACTGAGGCAACTTCGGGCGACTATAGAAAATGCATCGCCGAGGCAACTTCGGGCGACTATAGAAAACGCATCGCCGCGTGTGCATTAGCGCAGGCGACTTTGCATTGTAGCCAATGGGGAAAAAAACGCAGAGGCAGTTCGGGGAGATAGTCGCTCAAAAGACGAGGCGATTAGTCGCGACAAAATCTCCCGGAATCTCCTCGTGCGGCCTTACCCTAACAGCTGCCTGTAATGAAACCCAGAGATTCTGCTCAGCAGGTACAAAGATAAGAAATGTATCAATTTAGAACAGTTTACAGGGTCGGTGACCCCCCCTCCCAGAGCTGCTTTAGAAGGTGAACAATGACACTTTACACTTCAATATTAGAAAACCAGCGACACATAGAAAGTAATTGTAAAAAGTCGTTATTTCTGGTGATCGATCTGAAAACAACTAGTTGTTTGAAGGTGAATCACCCCTTTAACCCCTCCCTGGTTCCAGAATTAGAAGGGCTTGTGGGAATTTTGGACAGTGGATTTATTTGCCCCATTTGGGCGCTTGCCATGAACCTTGCTTTGGAATTGCAGCAAATTCTGGGCACTGAGTACATTCACTGCATTCCTTTTCCAGCCTGAAATTCAGTCTAACAAACAAACCCTCTCTTGTGACCAGAAGAAAAAGCTACAAATGTAAGAATCAGGCTTTGTAATGTAAACATCATCCCTGGCTTTAGCTGTGCTGAAGTCACTGCAAGGCCATTGAAATACAGGTATGGGACCTCTTATCCAGAATGCTTGGGACTTGGGGGGTTTCCAGATAACAGATCTTTCCGTAATTTGGATCTTCATACCTTAAGTCTACTAGAAAATCACAAACATGAAATAAACCCAACAGGCTGTTTTGCTTCCAATAAGGATTAAACGGGTGGTTGACCTTTAAGGCAACTTTAGTATGTTATAGTTATAAGCAACTTTTCAATTGGGTTTCATTATTTTTTTTTTTATAGTTTTATAGTTATTTGCCTTTTTCTCTTCTGATTGTTTGCAGCTTTTGAATGGGCGTCTTTGATCTAAAAAGCAAATACTCCGTAAGGCTACAAATGTATTATTACTACTTTTTATTACTAATTTTTCTATTCAGGCCTCTCATTCATATTCCAGTCTATTATTCATATCAATGCATGGTTGCTAGGGTAACCTGCACCGTAGCTACCAAATTGCTTATAATGCAAATTTAAAGGAACTGTTCAGTGTAAAAATAAAAACTGGATAAATAGATAAGACTGTGCAAAATAAAAAAATTTATCTAATATAGTTAGTTAGGCACAAATGTAATGTATAAAGGCTGGAGTGACTGGATGTGTAACATAATAGCCAGAACACTACTTCCTGATTTTCAGCTCTCTAACTCTGAGTTAGTCAGTGACTATAAGGGGGGCCACATGGGACATAACTATTCAATGAGTTTGCAATTGATCCTCAGCATTCAGCTCAGATTCAAAAGCAACAGTTATGACCCATGTGACACCCTCAAGTCTTTGATTGGTTACTGCCTGGTAACCAATCAGTGGAAAGCAAGAGAGCTGAAAAGCAGGAAGTAGTGTTCTGGCTATTATGTTACACATCCAGTCACTCCAGCCTTTATACATTACATTTTTGGCTAACTAACTATATTGAAAAATATTTTTTTTTTTTTTGCACAGCCTATTTACCCAGTTTTTATTTTTATACTCAACAATTTCTTTAAGAATTTGGGATCAAGTACAAGCTACCTACTGTTTTATTATTACAGAGAAAAGGGAAATCATTTTTAAAAATTTGGATTATTTGATTATAATGGAGTCTATCGGAGACGGCCTTTGCGTAATTCGGAGCTTTCTGGATTACAGGTTTCCAGATAACGGATCCCATGCCTGTACTAATTGTACAATAAGGAAATGCGAGGAGATCCTGTAGAACCGATGCGTTTGCTGATAGATGCACTTGTTCAGTATATATTTATATTGCCATAAGAATTTGGGCTTGTGGGTTGTGTACTACTGGTAAATTCTTACTTTAGCATTTCAGCAACACAATCTCTCACTGCTGGAAGCTTAGACTTGCACATTAACCCTGTGTCGCCCACTGATCCACGAAATGACAGTGTCTTGAAATATGTAGCTTGCATGCCCCAAATTTAGCCCTTACATACAAGCCCAAGTCCAGGTTCTTAACACCAAAGGGCTTCTTTTTTATTGCTTATGTTTCTACTCAGAAGCCTCCTTATTTCTCTTCTACTCACTCCCACTGTCTGGTTGCTAGTGTAAACTGGACCCTAGCAACCAGATCACTGCTGAAAATACCTAACTCGAGCAGCTTAACGAAAATCTAAACCACAAAAACTAAAATATGAAGACTATATGCAAATTGCCTGAGAATATCACTGGCTGCGTCATACTAAATGTCTGCTTGAAGGCAAACAACCTCTCTAGTCTTAGGGCAGAGACACAAGTGGAGATTCAGGGAGACAAGTCGCCTCTTCTTCGGGCGCCACCATGTTCCATCACCTTGCTCTTCTTCTTCGCCACCACGTTTTTTGGATAAACATGGCACACTCTTAAGTCTCACGTTCCATCACCCTAAGAGTACGTGGGTGTTTCTGATAGGGATGCACTGAATCCACTATATTGGATTCGGCCAAACCCCCTGAATCCTTCACAAAAGATTCGCCGAATACCGAACTGAATCCGAATATGCACAGAATCCACAATTTTGGAATCGGGCGAACCCCTGAATCCTTCATGAAAGATTCGGTCAAATAACAAACTGAATCCTAATTTGCATATGCACCGAATCCACTATTTTGGATTTGGCCGAACCAATGAATACTTCAGCAAAGATTCGGTCGAATACCAAACAATAATTTGCATATGCACTCAATCAACTATTTTGGAACTGGCCGAACCCCCAAATCCTTCACGAAAGATTCGGTCGAATGCCGAACTGAATCCTAATTTGCATATGCACTCAATCAACTATTTTGGAACTGGCCGAACCCCCAAATCCTTCACGAAAGATTCGGTCGAATGCCGAACTGAATCCTAATTTGCATATGCATAAATCAACTATTTTTGATTCATCGAACCCCCGAATCCTTCACAAAAGCTTCAAATACCAAACCGAATCCTAATTTGCATATGCAAATTGGGATTCAGATTAGTGTTCGGCCGAATCTTTTGTGAAGGATCCGGGGATTCGGCCACATCCAAAATAGTGGATTTGGTGCATCGCTATCAGAAACACCCATGTACTCTTAGGGTGATGGAACATGGGACTTAAAAGTGTGCCACGTTTATCCAAAACAAAAAAAAATTAGGGGTAAGAAGGGGAAAACATTTTTTACTTCCTTGGAGCTTTTTAGATAACGGATCGTATCACAACAGCTTTAGTGGGAAGAAAAAATATGTGGTTGCATGAAATTTTAAGCATATAAAAAGGTCAATATTATTTATGGTTAAGATCAGTTTCTCATTAAACAGACAGTGGAAGAGCATAACAGTAATAATAGTTAAGGCAAAACAATGTGCAAGTAAAAAAAACATTCCCAATTGCCCGTAATAAACACACAGCTGTCTGTATGGAGTGGGCTTTGTACTTGAAGCTTCACCTGTCTCTGAACAAACACATTGTATCATTAGGACACTCTTGACAATAGGAATATGCACTTGTTTGTGTAGCTGCCGTACACACAGTCTTATTCATCAGCTTCAATAGAGACGTGTCAAACCCGCAGCCCTTCAGCCAGAGAAAATGAAATAATGTTAATTGAAATGCAGTTTAAAGGGGTGGTTCACCTTGATGTCAATTTTTAGTATGTTATAGAATGGCAAATTCAAAGCAACTTTTCAATTTGTCTTCATTATTGTTTTGCTATAGATCTTTAAATTATTTGACTTTGGACTATTTCCAGCTTTCAAAGTGGGTTTCACTTACCCCATCTGAACCCAAATGCTCTGTAAGGCTACACAGTTCTTGTTATTATGTTTTTTATTCAGTCCTCTCCTATTCATAAAAAAAAAAAAAAAGCAATGTCTGATTGCTAGGGAAATTAGGACCCTAGCTACCAGATTGAAAAAATTGCAAACTGGAGAGCTGCCGAATAAAAAGCTAAATAACTCAAAAACCACAAATAATAATAAAAATTAAAACCAATTGCAAATTGTCTCAGAATATCACTCTCTAATAGTCAACAACCACTTAGTTTTAACAGTTTTAGGTATTCCCCTGTACTAAGCACAATTCAGCAGGAACAGTCCCCTAAGTTCCATAGTCTGTACAGAGAGATCCCATAAAACTATGGCAGCATAGGTATTCCCTGTACTAAGCACAATTCAGCAGGAACAGTCCCCTAAGTTTGCTCATAGTTTGTACAGAGAGATACCATAAAACTATGGCAGCATAGGTATTCCCCTGTACTAAGCACAATTCAGCAGGAACATCCCCTAAGTTTCCTCATAGTCTGTACAGAGATATGCCATAAAACTATGACAGCATAGGTATTCCCCTGTACTAAGCACAATTCAGCAGGAACAGACCCTTAGTTTGCTCATAGTCTGTACAGAGAGATCCCATAAAACTATGGCAGCATAGGTATTACTCTGTACTAAGCACAATTCAGCAGGAACAGCCCCTAAGTTTGCTCATAGCCTGTACAGATACCAAAAAACTATGGCAGTATAGGATTTGTAACCCTATTACAACAATGAAGGAATATGAGATATCTTTACTTTAATATGTGTAAATGCATTGTTAATTCACAAGCCCCTAACATTAACCCCAAAGAGCAGACATTCCAAACCTTTTCCCTGCTATTGTAGGCATGTGGCAGAAGCCTCTAGCACAGAGGGTGAGTTATATTCTAGAGATGTTGGGGAGTCACAAGGATATAGAGTGAAGAACACAGACGTGTGCAAATGTGACATGGTTTCATAGAGGTAAAACGGCTTTGTTACTGCAGGGATACTCATAACTGGGCCGACCTAACAGTAAGAGACGTTTGTTTATATGAAGTATCCTGACATCCAGTTCTCATTTACATTTCTACAGCATTTACATAAGCGCCGTGTCTGTGCCAAGCAATAGAAAGACAAGATACTTTTGTTTATCCTGGGGAAAATATAAGCACAGCAAGCATCTTTGTTTTGTGGGGTTGTTATGAATAAGTTGTTGGTTAAAAGGCATGTAAAGGCAAAAAAAGTAAAATCAATTTCTACTTTCTTTAATGAAAAAGAAACCTATTTCCAATATACTTTAATTAAAAAATATGTACTGTTTTTATAAGAAACCTGACTGTATGCATTGCTAATTCTTCATTTACTGCTGTGGATAGGAACTGTCAGACGGTCCCTAACTGCTCTGTAGGAGAAAATACTTCAGCAGCACTCCGGTTATGGTGAAAAAATTGTTGCTTTATTCGTGCTTCAAGCTAAGCGAAGTTTCGAGCTTTTCCACCCCTTTATCAAGCTTTCTGCTCTGCAGGGAAACAATCATACTTATGAACAGCAGGGGGAGCCCCCGCCTTACTTCCCAGCCATGCAGAACTCAAGCAGCTTTGTTTGTTTCCCTGTAGAGCAGTCGGCTACTGTGTAGAGATTTGTATTGGATTTTATTTTGGCTTTACAACCCTTTACCTTTACTGTTTCCAAATCCAGCTGCAGAGACAAAGATCATGGAGCCAGATTTAAACAGATAAACTGGGATTCTATTTGGAGGATTATTTTGCTGCAGCCACTGGTTCTGCAGAGTTGGAGAAAGTTTGTATTAAACAATACAAAAACTATAAAATCCACACTAGATTACATGACAACACAGGACCCAGTGCAGTCTGTATATTCTGATTATTAATCAGTCTTGCTGTATCGGCTTCTATGGCAGATATTATTTGACTTGTGCTGTTTTGATAATTTAGGACGATCCCTAAGCAGCCCAGACCACACTGAGCATGTGCAGAGTCTTGGTCTTGCAAAGATGTATAACAAAGTTACAAGATGGTGACCCCCTGTGGACAACTTTGAAAGCATAAATCATGTGTTTGATTAGGCTTGTGGTGCAGTAAGTTCATGTTTATGCTTAGTATACAAAATACAGCATTTCTAGCCTTATTCTATTTTAGACTTTACTTCCCCTTTAAACACAAATCTCTAGATCGGCACAAAACACAGAATCAAATTTTTTTTATCCTAGAGCGCTGTTCATGTCGGGGCGGCAAAGCTCAGCAAACATTGTATCTGGTTACATCATTGAGTAGATTTCCCAAGTGATTCATGTTTCAATACAACGATACAGACGCTTAATGGACTCATAACTGTGCTTCAGTGTGACAACGCTGATAAATACCACTGGCCCCGCGCTCAAAATTATTCTGTATTTACATTTCTGGAACACGGTTTTTAATTAGGATTTAAGTAACTGGGGAGTTTAGAAATGAAACCATTAGAGATGTAGCTAATCTGGGCCAAAGCGCATGCAAAACCTGTCAGATGTGTTATTGCCGGCTTGTTCTTTGCCTAAACAAACAATGATACAGTGGCTGATAAGTGTAAGGGTTGTACGGACCTTCATGGGAATCCCTCTAGTGGAAAAGATAGAAGTATTTTGGGGAGTTGTCACCGGCAATAGAGGTGATTTTTTTCCAGTGACAAAGCGTTCTGTGTTACAATACCCTTAAAGCGATACTGCACCTTTAAAAATGTTAAATTTTAGTAGGCCTGCAAGACCGCAAGACACTGATGCAGTCCTAGTCCCAAGGGGTATTTATACTGGGAGTCAAAACAGGCCTTGGCATTTCAACTGCACAGAGGCCCAAACAGCCCTCCACTAGCCCAATAATTAGTGACTGTCTATAGCAACTTACAGCAGCCCCACTGTCATTTGCCAAAATTGCCTGGCTTGGCCTGCTGGCCAGTAGATATCTGGAAATTTTTTGGCAAAATAAACATCAGAGAGGCAGTAGCAAATGACCCATACACTTAAACTGTTGACTCTTAGGGCTCTTACACACGGCCGTTCCGACCTGCGTTCCGTTTTTTGGCGTTCAGCCGCAGGGGAGCGCAGGAATAGATGCAAGTCATTATTTGAAATGGGCCTGTACTCACTCAGGCGCGTGTAGGCGCCGAACGCAGGAAAAATGCAGCATGTTGCGTCTGAACCTGCGTTCGGCGCCTACACGCGCCTGAGTGAGTACAGGCCCATTTCAAATAATGACTTGCGTCTATTCCTGCGCTCCCCTGCAGCTGAACGCCAAAAAACGGAACGCAGGGGAGCGCAGGTCGGAACGGCCGTGTGTAAGAGCCCTAAAGGGGCCGAATTGGCAATTTAAATCTGGTCGTGTATAGCCAGCTTAAAGGAGAACTAAAGCCTAACTAAATAAGTAGCTAGAAATGTTGTACATGATGTTTTGTGCTTCTGTACCAGCCCAAGGCAACCACAGCCCTTTAGCAGTAAAGATCTGTGTCTCCAAAGATGCCCCAGTAGCTCCCCATCTTCTTTTCTGCTGATTCACTGCACATGCTCTGTGCTGCTGTCACTTACTGAGCTTAGGGACCCACTCACAATATACAGTACACATAGAATAGAAATGTCACAGTATAAGGCTGATAAGTAATTAATACAGATAATTACTACATGGCAGCACAGAAACCAGTGCAATTATCATCAGGATTTAATAATCAGCAAACCTGTAGCATGAGCTTATATTACAGCCAGGGAAGCTCATTTTCTGCTGGATAATTAGTGACGAGCCCTAAGCTTAGCTTCTCAACAGCCAATCAGAGCCCACTGAGCATGTGAGTGTCACAGACACTTTCCAAGATGGTGACCCCCTGTGACAAGTTTGAAGTCCTGGATCATTGCTGCTATTGACAAGCTCAAACTTTAGCCTCGTGCAATAAGTTCACTATATAAAATATGGCACTTTTAACCATATTCATTTTTAGGGTTTAGTTCTCCTTTAAAGGGGTGGTCCACCTTTACGTTAACTTTTAGTATGTTACAGAATGGCTAATTCTAAACAAGTTTTCAGTTGGCCTTCATTATTTCTCTTTTATATTTTTGAATTATTTGCCTTCTTTCCAGCTTTCAATTTGGGGTCACTGAACCAATCTAAAAAAATGCTCTGTAAGGCTAGATGTTTATTGCTAGTGCTGCTTATTATTACTTATCTTTCTAATTGGGACCTCTCCTAGTCATATTCCAGTCTCTTCAAATCAAATGCATAGTTGCTAGGATAATTTGTAGGGATGCACTGAATCCACTATTTTGGATTCGGCCAACCACATACTGAACCACATCCGAACCCTAATTTGCATATGCAAATTAGAGGTGGGAAGGGGAAAAATGTTTTACTTCCTTATGTGACAAAAAAATCACGAGATTTCCCTCCCCACCTCTAATTTGCATATGCAAATTAGGATTCGGTTTGGCCAGTCAGAAGGATTCGGCCGAATCCGAATCATTCTGAAAAAGGCCGAATCCTGGATTCGGTGCATCCCTAGTAATTTGAACCATAGTGACCAGACTGCTACAAATTGCAAACTGGAGAGCTGCTGAATAAAAAGCTAAATAACTCTAAAACCACACATAAAAAATGCAAATCAATTGCAAATTGTCTTAGAATATCTCTACATCATACTAAGGGGCACATTTACTTAGCTCGAGGGAAGGATTAGAATGAAAAATACTTCGAATTTCGAAGTTTTTTTTTGGCTACTTCGACCATCGAATTGGCTACTTTGACCTTCGACTACGAATCGAACGATTCGAACTAAAAATCTTCTTACTATTCGATAGTCGAAGTACTGTCTCTTTAAAAAAAACTGACTACCTACTTCGCCACCTAAAACCTACCGAGCACCAATGTTAGCCTAAAAAAAGTAATTTTTGATCGAAGGAAAATCGTTCGATCGATGGATTAAAATCCTTCGAATCAATCGATTTGAAGGATTTAATCGTTCGATCTAACGATTTTTCCTTTGATCGAACTTAATGCGGTAAAAATCCTTCGACTTCGATATTCGAAGGATTTTACTTCGATGGTCGAATATCGAGGGTTACTTAACCCTCGATATTCGACCAATAGTCCAATAGACCAAATGTGCCCCTAAATGTTAATGCAAATGTGAACAACCCCTTTAAACCATGATGTCTGACAAAGGCTCAGTTCCCATGGGAAAGTGTGTCTAAGCAACCACAGCACAGAAAGCCATGACTTAATTGGACGTTTCGTGGACAGTATGGTAGCTCCCTCCCACAGTCAAACATACAGGAGCATGATTTTCCCTGTAACCTGTGCCAGTGCATTTCAACAAGTATGGCTGAAAACAATACAATCTAAAACTCTAATTTAAAGGGATACTGTCATGGGGAAAACTTTTTTTTCAAAATGCATCAGTTAATAGTGCTGCTACAGCAGACTTCTGCACTGAAATCCATTTTTTAAAAGTGCAAACAGATTTTTTTCTATTTAAATTTGAAATCTGACATTGGGCTAGACATATTGTCTGTTTCCCAGCTGCCCCCAGTCATGTGACTTGTGCTCGATAAACTTCAGTCTCTCTTTACTGCTGTATTGCAACTTGGAGTGATATCTCCCCCTCCCGTTCCCCCCCAGCAGCCTAACAACAGAACAATGGGAAGGTAACCAGATAGTAGCTCCCTAACTCAAGATAACAGCTGCTTGGTAGATCTAAGAACAGCACTCAATAGTAAAATCCAGGTCCCACTGCGACACATTCAGTTACATTGAGTAGGAGAAACAACAGCCTGCCAGAAAGCAGTTCCATCCTAAAGTACTGGCTCTTTCTGAAAGCACATGACCAGGCAAAATGACCTGAGATGCACCTACACACCAATATTACAACTAAACAAAAAACACACTTGTTGGGTTCGGAATTACATTTTACATTGGTAGAGTGCAGTGTAAACAGAGTAATTTAGAGATAAAATATATATCCTAAAAAGCATGACAGAATCCCTTTAAGTTAATGGTTGTTAATAATTGGCTACAAAAATCTTACGCCCAGATGCGGGAGATTAGTTGCCGCGTGAAAAATCTCCTCTTCTTAGGGGCGACTAATCTCCCCGAACTGCCTCCCACCGGCTAGAATGTAAATCGCCGGCAGAGTGCGCCGAATTTCCTCATGAGGCAACTTCGAGCGACTTTGGAAAATGAAGCGCTCAAAGTGCCAGGGAGGCAGTTCGGGGAGATTAGTCGCCCCCGAAGAAGAGGATATTTGTCGGCGGGTGACTAATCTCCCCATATCTGAGCGTGTGCCCTGAGTCTTATAGATAAATCTTAGTTATAAGCAAGCATTCATGAAAAAGGAGCAGAAGTGCAATGTTTTTCCATTTGCTAAATCTGTGTTGCCCAGAGGGCTGCACTGCTCAAAATGACTCCTAACAGCTGCCTCCACTTGTCAATGGATAAACATTTTTGGGGGCAACCTTGCACACTGCAAATGGGGCACCAGAAACCAGCGTGAGGTATTTCTGTAGTCTTGTGAATGATGAACACATGGAGTAAAGCTGATCCGGGCGAAGCATGTGTCGTTTCAGAGATAGGACACCAAAGCAAAGACATAAATCATGGGGAAATCCTTTGAAGATCAGGCAAAATGGCTTTGAGCAGATCCCTATTAGGAACAAGAATCTGCTAAGAATGGAATTTCATTCTGTTTTTTTTTTTCTTCGCAAACTTTAAATATAGAAACATTGAAACAAGTAGATTTTTAAAAATAGCCAGAAGTTCTTATATATGTATGTACTTAACAAGATGCTGTGTTTCCATGGCTACCCGAGAAAAAATATATGCAATGTTGCTTTAACTGCTGGGAAACGTCCTACAAGAAGATTCCCATAATTTCCCCTTTTATTGTTGGTCAGGCATCTTGACAATCCATCTCACTGACAGTGACAAACTCTTTAGTGTAAGCAACAATAATATGTGAATGAGTACAGGTATGGGATCCTTTATCAGGAAATCAGTTATCCAGAAAGCTATGAATTAGGGAATTTCCGCTTTTTCTCTGTAATAATAAAACAGTAGCTTGTACAGGTATGGGATCAGTTATCTGGAAACCCGTTATCCAGAAAGTTCAGAAATACGGAAAGGCCGTCTCCTATAAACTCCATTATAATCAAATAATCCAATTTTTTTTTTAAAAATGATTTCCTTTTTCTGTGTAATAATAAAACAGTAGCTTGTACTTGAGCCCAAACTAAGATATAATTAATCCTTATTGGAGGCAAAACCAGCCTATTGGATTTATTTAGGGCTTTAAGAGATCCTGTCATCGGAAAACATGTTTTTTCAAAATGAATCAGTTAATAGTGCTGCTCCAGCAGAATTCTGCACGGAAATCCATTTCTCAAAAGAGCAAACAGATTTTTTTATATTCAATTATGAAATCTGACATGGGGCTAGACATTTTGTCAGTTTCCCAGCTGCTCCTGGTCATGTGCCTGCACTTTAGGAGAGAAATGCTTTCTGGCAGGCTGCTGTTTATCCTTCTCAATGTAACTGAAGGAGTCTCAGTGGGACATGGGTTTTTACTATTGAGTGTTGTTCTTCGATCCACCAGGCAGCTGTTATCTTGTGTTAGGGAGCTGCTATCTGGTTACCTTCCCATTGTTCTTTTGCTGCTGGGGGGGAAAAGGGGGGGTTGATATCACTCCAACTTGCAGTACAGCAGTAAAGAGTGATTGAAGTTTATCAGAGCACAAGTCACATGACTTGGGGCAGGTGGGAAATTGACAATATGTCTAGCCCCATGTCAGATTTCAAAATTGAATATAAAAAAAAATCAGTTTGCTCTTTTGAGAAAACGATTTCAGTGCAGAATTCTGCTGGAGCAGCACGATTAATGGATTAATTTTGAAAAAAAAATTTTTTCCCATGACAGTATCCCTTTTAGTACGCGGGCAGATTTGGGGAGATTAGTCGTCTGGAATAGAGTCCTGCAGCGGGTCTGGTACCCGCAAAAACCTGCGTACCCTGCGAGTTGAAGTTCGGGCAGCGGGTTTAGACGCGGGTTGGCTGTTCTGCGGGTTGGGCCACGGGTCTTCTCAATAGCGTTTTTTCTCTTTTATTCTGATAACGCCTACTTCCGTTGATGTCACTTCCGGTTTACAATGACAGCACTTCCTGATTCTTGATGGTCAGCGGGTTCCAATATATGGACTGGCGCAGGACTCTAGTCTGGCCTCACGAGGAAACTTCGGAAATCAAATCGCAGCGAGTGCATCGCCGCAGAGGATTTTTCATTTTAGCAGGGGGAAGGCAGTTCAGGGAGATTGTCGCCCCAAAGAAGAGGCGATTAGTCGCCAGGCGACTAAATCTCCCCGAATCTGCCCGTGTGCTAAACCTCTTAATGTCTCCATGATTTTCTAGTAGATTTAAGGAATTAAGATCTAAATTACGGAAAGACCTGTTTCAACTAAGATATAATTAATCCCAACCAGAGTGCAGGCTCTATTAAACCACACCTTTGCTTGGCAATAATATTTCTGGCCAACAGGTGCCCTTTAATAAAACCAGTAGCAGCAGCACCCTACTTCTTATCTGCAGTTCAGTGGAAGGCGAAGGGAATAAAGGCTCTGGCCATCAGGTACAATTTGAAGCACTGAAATCAAGAGTTTGGTAACCGGAGCCAGTGTTCAGGGGCCCATAAATTCCTGCATAGAGTCCTCAGGCCTCAGGGAAAAAGCAATCATTGTGTGTGATGGCTGAGTGCTTGCCTCATCATTACTGAATCCTAACAGGTTTCTCTACAACTGCAACAAAATGACGGCATTGGAAACGACAACTTGTCAGGGACGGGGAGGAAGGAAATGTTAGATGCATTCCGGGCAAAAAAGATGAAAATCCCAATGACATTGCCATTAGACTGATCAACAGTGACAAATAGAACTTTATCTAAAGACACGGCGGGATATCATCACATGCTCCGTTGAAATAGCCAACAATATAAACACAGTTTACAATAGGAGGTTATTTGAGAAAAGTGGCCCCATAATTGCGGCTATACGCAATACAGGTATGGGACCTGTTATACAGAATGCTTGGGACCTTGCGTTTTCCGCATAATGGTTCATATCTTAAGGGCCAGATTTATCAAGGGTCAAATCATTATCTGGCCCTTTAACAACTCAATTTAGATTATTTGCCACCTAAAACCGGTCTACTTGCTGTTTAAAGGAGAAACAAAACCTTAAAAAAAAACCCTACCCTACATAGTCCCTGCTCCCACCCAGCCTAGCTGCCCCCCCCCAGGCAAATGCCCCTAACTCTTTACTTAACCCTCGGTGCAGATTCTGTCCAGCGGAGTTCAAGGGAGACATCTTCTCTTCGACTATTCGGAATGAGACGGGTGAAGCGATGCGACGAAACTCGCGAAGCACCAGTCTCATTCCGAAGATTAACGAAGAGCAGATGATGGCTCCCGTGAACTCCGCTGGACAGAATCTGCACAGAGGGGTAAGTAAAAAGTTAGGGGCATTTGCCCGGGGGGGGGGAAGCTAGGCTGGGGGGGGGGGTCTATGTAGGGTAGGGAGTAGGGTTTTTTTTTTAAGGGCTTGTTTCTCCTTTAAGTCAATGGGAGAAGTCCAGGGATCAATTTGGAGTTGTTTGCAGCTTTCCTGACATTCAGAGAAAAAACTTGGAGTTTTTTTTTTAAAATCGAATCAAATTTGTTTCGAGTTTTCGGGTCGATTTAATTCACCCGAGTTTGAAAAATGTAATTTCTTTAATAGATTCCGATTGGTCGAATTTCGAATTTAATGGAAGTTTTTAAAAACAAGTACAAGGTAGAGAAAAAGGAAATAGTTTCTTAAAATTTGGAAAAAAAATGGAGTCTATGGAAGAGGGCCTTGTAATTCTGAGCTTTCTGGATAACTAGTTTCCAGATAACAGATCTCATACCTGTATTAGGGAATTTTAGGCATGTTGTTCTCACCCAAAGGTGCCTGGTTTGTACAAAGACGAGACTAATCACTATAAAGATAGACAATCATGTGGTCTATAAAACAAAATAGCTGGCGAGCCCAAGCTGGCATCTGTCAGCACTATGGATCTCTATTTAAATACAATTTACCCATTATCAACGGGTATTATTGCAGCAGCATTTTACATTTGGGTTTCACTAGAGCTCGTGTAACACAAAGCCGCGTCTCCTCGATTTGGGGGGCAAGTTGTAGGCACAATACTCCTAGGATGGTGTGAATTTTAAATATTAATTGAACGGTCTTTGGTTTTAAAGGAGCAGCAACATCAAATTTTTTTTTTTTAAATAAATTCGTTAGTATACCACAAAAATAAAAAAACACCAAGACAAATTAAACTTTAAAATCGCAGAAGTTTTAATAGTCCTATGGCTTTATCAATCATAAAGAAGTATATATCAAACTATGGCAGCATAGGTATTCCCCTGTACTAAGCACAATTCAGCAGGAACAGCCCCCTAAGTTTGCTCATAGTCTGTACAGAGAGATCCCATAAAACTATGGCAGCATAGGTATTCCCCTGTACTAAGCACAATTCAGCAGGAACAGTCCCTAAGTTTGCTCACAGTCTGTACAGAGAGATCCCATAAAACTATGACAGCATAGGTATTCCCCTGTACTAAGCACAATTCAGCAGGAACAGCCCCTAAGTTTGCTCATAGTCTGTACAGAGAGATCCCATAAAACTATGGCAGCATAGGTATTCCCCTGTACTAAGCACAATTCAGCAGGAACAGCCCCTAAGTTTGCTCATAGTCTGTACAGAGTGATATCATAAAACTATGGCAGCATAGGTATTCCCTGTACTAAGTACAATTTAGCAGGAACAGTCTCTTATGGGATCTCTCTGTACAGACTATGAGCAAACTTAGAACTATGGCAGCATAGGTATTCCCCTGTACTAAGCACAATTCAGCAGGAACAGCCCCCTAAGTTTGCTCATAGTCTGTACAGAGAGATCCCATAAAACTATGGCAGCATAGGTATTCCCCTGTACTAAGCACAATTCAGCAGGAACAGTCCCCTAAATTTGCTCATAGTCTGTACAGAGAGATCCCATAAAACTATGGCAGCATAGATATTCCCATGTACTAAGCACAATTCAGCAGGAACAGTCCCTAAATTTGCTCATAGTCTGTACAAAGAGATCCCATAAATCTATGGCAATCAAACATACTGCAGAACACCTGGTATGCTGGACACTTGTATATGGGAATGTGAGCAACAAACTAAAAGGAGTCAGGGCTGGAAGTCTGGACAAATGTACAGCTAAATCATTGATTTTAAAAACAGGACATCCAGAGATAAGGTTAATTTGTGCCTAAATCCAACGGATTTACTTGTATTCATAAGAAACTCTCCACAATGTAAGAGATTTCTTAAAATATAATATTATTTGTCATACACAATCAAGGAAAAAGGAATTTTCTTCTAGAATTATGATTTAGGGTTGAATACACAATGTTCCATCTGATTAACACAAAGCAACTGCCAGATGCTTCATTGAAAGGTTAATTCCATATCTATGCTTTTATACCCAGAAAACTAATTATCCTGAAATCCATCTACAACACACACACTTGAAAACTATAACAAACAGGGCAATTCCTCAATGTACACTTACCCATCTATGCAGACCCTTCGCATGTTAAAGTTTTCAAGTGTGTGCCGAGACAAATTAGGGAAAAAAAATTGTATGTATGTATGTATGTATGTATGTATGTATGTATGTATGTATGTATGTATGTATGTACGTACAGTGGTGTGAAAAACTATTTGCCCCCTTCCTGATTTCTTATTCTTTTGCATGTTTGTCACACTTAAATGTTTCTGCTCATCAAAAACCGTTAACTATTAGTCAAAGATAACATAATTGAACACAAAATGCAGTTTTTAAATGAAGGTTTACGTTAAGGGAGAAAAAAAACTCCAAATCTACATGGGCCTGTGTGAAAAAGTGATTGCCCCCCTTGTTAAAAATAACTTAACTGTGGTTTATCACACCTGAGTTCAATTTCAAAGGTTATAAAGCCATTTCTAAAGCTTTGGGACTCCAGCGAACCACACTGAGAGCCATTATCCACAAATGGCAAAACCATGGAACAGTGATGAACCTTCCCAGGAGTGGCCGGCCGACCAAAATGACCCCAAGAGCGCAGAGACAACTCATCCGAGAGGCCACAAAAGACCCCAGGACAACATCTAAAGAACTGCAGGCCTCACTTGCCTCAATTAAGGTCAGTGTTCACGACTCCACCATAAGAAAGAGACTGGGCAAAAACGGCCTGCATGGCACATTTCCAAGGCGCAAACCACTTTTAAGCAAAAAGAACATTAAGGCTCGTCTCAATTTTGCTAAAAAACATCTCAATGATTGCCAAGACTTTTGGGAAAATACCTTGTGGACCGACGAGACAAAAGTTGAACTTTTTGGAAGGTGCGCGTCCCGTCACATCTGGCGTAAAAGTAACACAGCATTTCAGAAAAAAAACATCATACCAACAGTAAAATATGGTGGTGGTAGTGTGATGGTCTGGGGTTGTTTTGCTGCTTCAGGACCTGGAAGACTTGCTGTGATAGATGGAACCATGAATTCTACTGTCTACCAAAAAATCCTGAAGGAGAATGTCCGGCCATCTGTTCGTCAACTCAAGCTGAAGCGATCTTGGGTGCTGCAGCAGGACAATGACCCAAAACACACCAGCAAATGCACCTCTGAATGGCTGAAGAAAAACAAAATGATGACTTTGGAGTGGCCTAGTCAAAGTCCTGACCTGAATCCTATTGAGATGTTGTGGCATGACCTTAAAAAGGCGGTTCATGCTAGAAAACCCTCAAATAAAGCTGAATTACAACAATTCTGCAAAGATGAGTGGGCCAAAATTCCTCCAGAGCGCTGTAAAAGACTCGTTGCAAGTTATCGCAAACGCTTGATTGCAGTTATTGCTGCTAAGGGTGGCCCAACCAGTTATTAGGTTCAGGGGGCAATTACTTTTTCACACAGGTTTGGATTTCTTTTCTCCCTAAATAATAAAAACACTCATTTAAAAACTGCATTTTGTGTTTACTTGTGTTATCTTCGACTAATAGTTAAATGTGTTTGATGATCAGAAACATTTTGTGTGACAAACATGCAAAAGAATAAGAAATCAGGAAGGGGGCAAAGTTTTTCACACCACTGTATGTATACATACATACACACACAATAATTCACCAATCACTATGGACACGTATCCTTTAACCCAAGTGCTAAACATATAGATTCATGCAGCTTGCATTGGTAGAACAAAATCAAATCTATCAATGAACCAGGTGCCTAGCCCAGGGTGTACAAAGGTCAGAGTGCCTAGCCCAGGTGTGAGCAGTGCACTAAAAGCTTAAAATAGGCATGAACAACGGGACCATCAACCTTTGCCCTGCAGTTGCCCTAGTTCACTAGTTGCCTAAGGGAAGTATATGGTCAGTGGCAGCTGCTGTACTCGATTCTCTGCAGGACCTACTCTGCAGAGAGTTAACGCTAAAGGGATACTGTCATGGTAAAACATGTTTTTTTTCAAAACACATCAGTTAATAGTGCTGCTTCAGCAGAATTCTGCACTGAAATCCATTTCTCAAAAGAGCAAACAGATTTTTTTACATTTAATTTTGAAATCTGACATGGGGCTAGACATATTGTCAGTTTCCCAGCTGCCCCCAGTCATGTGACTTGTGCTCTGGTAAACTATAGTCACTCCTGCACTGCAAGTTGGAGTGATATCACCCCCCCCCCCTCTCCCCAGCAGAACAATGGGAAGGTAACCAGATAGCAGCTCCCTAACACAAGATAACAGCTGCCTGGTAGATCTAAGAACAGCACTCAACAGTAAAATCCAGGTCCCACAGAGACACATTCAGTTACATTGAGTAGGAGAAAGAACAGCCTGCCAGAAAGCAGTACCATCCTAAAGTGCTGGCTCTTTCTGAAAGCACATGACCAGGCAAAATGACCTGAGATGCACCTACACCAATATTACAACTAAAAAAAGATACACTTGCTGGTTCAGGAATGAAATTTTATATTGTAGAGTTAATTATTTGCAATGTAAACAGTGTAATTTAGAAATAAAAGCTACTTCATAAAAATCATGACAGAATCCTTTTAACCAGTGAACATAAGCAAGGAACCCCTCTAGTCCTATCTCTCTTCCTATAGCATCATATGAGGAACTATCTAAAGTAAGCTGTACAGTGCAGTTAAGGGTGGTGGCACATGGGGAGATTAGTCGCCAAGCAAGAGTAAGTGCCCCAAAAGGCACGAAATGCATTCGGCCGCTATCTACCATGTCTTAATAAACTTGTCTTTTTTTTGACTATGTTGAGATTTTTGGAGGGACTCAATTATTTTTGGTTTTCTAATGGATTTGCACCTATAGACTTGGGTGAACTGTGAGTATCCCCCCTCCCTCTACAATTGTTTTGCTTCACTGTAAACCTATTAACTTTTGGTAGTGCCTAAACTGGCTTTTGGCAACTATTTCTTTTTGCTTTTGACAAGCGACAAATCTTCGCAACTGCAGGTGATTAATCTCCCCGAAATGCCTTCCCACCTGCAAGAATAGGAATCGCCGGCCGGATGGCATAAGGATCACTTCGGTTTTCCCTTAGGGTGGTGGCACATGGGGAGATTAGTTCGGAAAACTGAAACAATACATATGCCATCGCACCGGCGATTCGTATTCTTGCGGGCGGGAAAGCATTTAGGGGAGATTAGTCACCTGCAAACAAACACGGGAATTTTACCCATGAGGTGTGATGGAAGGCAAATAGCAATACAAGGAAAGTTACATGGGTGCACATGGAGACTCGCAACTAAAATACTTCAGTGCAACTTCTTGACGAACCACAAACTGCATTTATCAGCATCGTTAGGCATGTTTTGGGGCATCGTCTGAACACCATTCACAACACTCTGCTTCCAAACGCACTTCACGTACGATGGTTCGACCAGGTGCATTTTCAACACATATGAACATAATTATTCCTTGAATACACGTCAAGTGCATTCTGAACACAGCTCCATGTATTTATATAGGCAGTAAAACATGCATTCCATTTGTCCAATGTCAGTCACTTGAACGGCTCTTGTATCCGTAGTCTGGCCGTTGTAAGTGAACGAGACGGACGCTCCACTAAACATTCTGTAGCGGGAAGACATTACACATAGGCCGGCTCAGCTTTGGAAACAGGAAAACACCTGCTTGGGTGACATGGCCGAGATATGTGGCCCCTCGACCTCACAATCTAGAAATACATCAGCGGAACAGAAAAGCAGTCGTGCTGAGAGCAGTTCTTTCATCGTCTTACATTACAAACAACCCCTCAGTGGCTCTTTTGATATTATTTTGGGACATTTGGCAGCACTTGTTTTAGCAAATGAAGACTAATGCAAAATGTGTGTCCTGTAAGTACAATCAGGGCCACTTTTAGAGGATAGGGACCCAGCACCTGCTTCATCTATATCTATTCTGAAGAATGCCAAGTGTAGTGCCCTACAATATTTTCTGTCGAATTAGTGCATTCTAAAATTAAGGCTGCACTAAAAGGGGAACAATCGTGAAAAAGAAAAATCAATTAAGCTTCATCATGTTGATTCAATTTTCTGACAGATGTCGGACTAAAAATCGCAAGATGTACGATGGTTTGATTCCCACTAAGTTCACAATAATTTGACAAATTGGTTGGAATTCACTAAAATCGATAGTTCAACGAAAAAAAAAATCTTTGCGTCTATGGGGACCTTTAGATCCAATATATCTTATAGGTAAGGCTCCCTTTCCTAGCAGATGTATTAGAGCTCACTCAAATAAAGGATTCCAGTACAAACAAAATAACTGCCTTTTGCACTAATTCTGCATGTAGAGAGACATGATGTCTGGTGATTTTAAGGATAATGGCATACCTGGCGATTCGGGGAGATTTAGTCGCCTGGCAACTAATCGCCTCTTCTTAAGGGCGACTAATCTCCCTGAACGGCTTCCCTGTCTTCCGCCAGCTATAATGAAAAATAGTCTACGGCATGCCTCACGAGGAAACTTCGGGTGACTTCGGAATACGAAGGGCCGCGTGTGCCATGCCGCAGGCAATTTTTCATTATAGCCGGTGAAAGCCGTTCGTGAAAAATAGACGCCCTAAAGAAGAGGCAATTAGTCGCCAGGCGGCAATCTCCCCAAATCGCAGTGTGTGCCCTTACCCTAATAAAGTGAGCTCTAATACATCTTCTTGGCAAATGGATCCCCCCATAACATATATTAGATAATATCTAATTTAAAGACCCAACTGCTGCATGAAGACAGAATGAAGAGAAACAGAGAGGTATAGTGAAGAGAAATTCGATTTCAGAAACACTACACAATTTTTAATTAATTGTATTTAGAAAGTTTCTTATACTGGCTGTTCAGTGCATGAGATCAAAGAGAAAGTCAGGACATTTCAGTACCAATCCGGGACTTCGGGTTGAGCTGTCAAAATCGGGACTGTCCTGCATGGTACAGTTACCTTTAGATTCCAAATAAAGCTTAAAGGCAATTTCCAACAAATAAAATAAAATCAATGGTTTGCTTCAGTATGAAGTCAAGGCAGGCCTTAGCATGGGGCTGTTTGTTCAATAATATAGAGTGCCCCGCATAGCTGCACGCAGAATTATCACTCTCCTTCTTCTCCATTCAAGGAATGAATATCTGCCAGGTGGAACAATTGAACAAAGAAAAATGAGTATGCAGCTGTGAGTGACATACATTTATCAGGTAACCAGATAACAGCTCCCTAACACGAGATAACAGCTGCCTGGTAGACAGCGCTCAATTAAAAAAAAAAAAGATCCTTGTTTATCGATGAAGCTTATCCACCCTGTTATTTTCCATGGGAAATGAATGCATAGAGATTTCCCTTCTGCATCCTTGCTTTCTCTGTAATAATAAACCAGTACTGTTATAATAAAACAGATATTGTCATTATAAAAGGCAAGACAATCTTATTGGGTTTATTTCATGTTAAAATGACTTTCGTAGACAAGGAATATATGGAAGGCTCCTGTATCTGAAGTACCACAGGTCAACCATTCTGGATAACAGGTCCAATATCTGTACAGGTATGGGACCTGTTATCCAGAATGCTTGGGACCTGGGGTTTTCTGCATAACAGATCCTTCCATAATTTGTATACCTGAACTCTCTTTCTGCATCATTTGAAATCCTGGCAAGGAAGGAGGGACTAAACACTGATGTTACAAATTGTAACAAAGTCTACACAGCTTACAGACAACATGCAGAAACTACATTACCCACAATGCATTGCACTGTGATGTTCCATTCCTTATTGAAATCACATGTGCAGGGAATTGTGGGGTTTGGAGGATGCAGGCTGAGGACAGGTGGCTGTTGATACAAAGTAACAGTAGTCAGCCAGCTCAGCAAAGTAGTCAGACAGATCAGCAGGAGAGCAGGGGGGGCTTAGGGAACTGTCAGAAAACATTAAAAATCATGAAAAGTCTGCATATTTTTAATTGATGTATATTGCAAAGTTGCTTGAAATTATGTTTACTTTTCAAAAAGCTTAAGTTATGTTTTTGTGGAGTATCCCTTTAAAAACTCAGAAACCACTAATAAAGCACTAAAACTTTAGCTGTTTTTTGATGGTAATTAATTACAGTAATGCTCACTAGGACACAGGCTTCTCAGATTCAGTAAGGACTACACAACCAATGGCAATTTTGTACAATATTGTATGGAAAACATGGTTTGCCGCACACAAATATTGGTGTAAGAATATGGTCATCAAAGTTCTCATAACACGCAATTTCCAAAGGGCAGGGCCAAAAGCTGAAGAAGATCCACATGCATTTTGTAAACTGGGAGTCAAATAATATCGACCAACTAAAAAAAATCTTTATGCTAGGGTAGTCTATCCCAAACAGTAGAGCTGCCCCGCCCAAAAAAAGATGTGACCCTAAGGCAAATGACCAGATCAGCCCAATTTGGACCAGCACACTGATAAATCAGGCCCATAGCCAGTCATTTTGCAAGGAAACATATTCAGTCTTTGACATTCAGTAATACCTTTATCCTGATGGCACCCAACTCTACTTGTCTACTCCTGACCTCTCTCTTTCAGTCCTATCCCAAGTCCCATTTCTGCGGTCTCCTCCAGGATGTCCCAGCGCCACCTAAAACTGAACCTTTCTTAAAAAGAATTCATTATATTTCCTGTTACAGGGCAACCCTTTTGAAATAAAAAATAAAGTGGTATAAAGGGGATACATTTATTGGCTAATATATAATATTATAAAGGGGATACATTTATTGGCTAATATATAATATCAAAAAAAGAACATTTTAGTTCCTTTTTCAAGCGGATTACAATGAAGCTGTGGTGTTCTCTGATACATTATATATAGATATATAGATATATATACACACACAACATTCACAATCAACTTAACGACCGATCGCCAATGTCGGGACGATACACACAGTCAGAAAATCGTACGAAACAAAGATTCATGCTGCTTTATCTTTCTGTCTATGGTCATCTTAACACTTCGCACTAATCTTTCATGTAATTTAGTTGCAGGTAAAACTTAGTCCCTTTTGTAAAATGTATAATGAAGCAATAGAATTCTTAATGAATCAGATGAAAATTGAGCATAGGACTGGCCAGATATGGGATGACTGACGTAGTTGGCCAGCTTAAATATAATGCAATATATATGTTTTGTTTAAAGGGTAAGGCATTTTTCAGATGGAAAAGTGCAGAGGACTCTTGTATTTGTCTATATGTATTTTGTGGTCACAGCCACTAGTGGTGAGCACAACTTTCCCTTGTTTGTTATAGTTATACAGGAGCAGTGACCAGCTCCATGTTGTAGCTCCCACCCTTCCCAACTATAGTCAGGTGATCCCACTGGTGTCTAATAAAAGGGCAGCCAAGTATGAGAGTTTTACTTGGAAAGCAGCAAGTAAGTTGCAGGTAAAACTTAGTCCCTTTGTAAAATGTATAATTAAGCAATAGAATTCTTAATGAATCAGATGAAAATTGAGCGTAGGACTGGCCAGATATGGGATGACTTTGACGTAGTTGTTCAGCTTAAATATATTGCAATATATGGACAAACAATCCCTGTTTTGTTTAAAGGGTAAGGCATTTTTCAATAGCAGTATGCACAAACTGTCTCTGTCTTAAATATATTGATAATGGGTTGACTCTTGTATTTGTGTGTGTATATATATATATATATATATATATATATATATATATATATATATATATATATATATATATATATATATATATATATATATATATATATATATACACACACACATCCACACCAAGGGTTTTTCTTTGCTTGCTTATAAAACAATTCTATTCGGCAGCTGAAGTTGTCAGTCTCTCATTGTCCTTTCAGTTTGTTTGTCTACGGTACTGCCATTATTTATAAAACAAACAGAACATGTTTTCTGAAAACATGAACACGATAAAAGAAAAAGAAGGAACTCAAAAAATGCAGAGACATTATATGAGGAATAATAATTATAAAGAGATTAGAAAGTAACTGAGGAGTTCTGTGACCATATAAAGACACAAGGCTGCAGGCTGAGTTATACAGGGAACGCTGAGTATCACTTGTGTATTATAAGGGATAATGTACCCCCTACTGTAAATGATAAGGATATTAGAAGTCACTGAGGGGTTGTTCTGTGACCATATAAAGGCATAAGGCTGCAGGCTGAGTTATACAGGGAACTCTGAGTATCACTCATGTATTATAAGGGATAATGTACCCCCTACTGTAAATGATAAGGATATTAGAAGTCACTGAGGGGTTCTGTGACCATATAAAGACACAAGGCTGCAGGCTGAGTTATACAGGGAACTCTGAGTATCACTCATGTATTATAAGGGATAATGTACCCCCTACTGTAAATGATAAGAATATTAGAAGTCGCTGAGCGGTTCTGTGACCATATAAAGGCACAAGGCTGCAGGCTGAGTTATACAGGGAACTCTGAGTATCACTCATGTATTATAAGGAATAATGTACCCCCTACTGTAAATAAGGATATTAGAAGTCACTGAGGGGTTGTTCTGTGACCATATAAAGGCACAAGGCTGCAGGCTGAGTTATACAGGGAACTCTGAGTATCACTCATGTATTATAAGGGATAATGTACCCCCTACTGTAAATGATAAGAATATTTGAAGTCGCTATGGGGTTTTTGACTATATCAAGACAGAAGACCACAGGCCGAGTGCTTTTATATAGGTCATGGAATTCTGAAGTCACTTCTATATCCACAGAGGGTATATTTATATACATGTTTTAGAAAGCCATATCCCATGATTACATGACTAAGCTGGATACTGAAGTATATTATATTTGAATATATTATATAAATATATATATTTTATTATAGACGGTTTGTTTTACCTTTTTAATGAATGCATAAAGAATATAGCAATCCAAAAAGGGCAACTCGGGGGGGGGGGGGGTGAGAATACACACTACTACATTTTCCAATTAATAAGAAAATGAAATTGCTTAGCTATTGTGATTAGAGATTATATAAACATTTTTTTTTTTTGTCTCACTGCTTAGCAATTCAGTCTGAAAAGGACATATTACTCTTGTCTGGTCACGTCGGAACTTGCAAGGGGAAGAAATCCACTACACAAATGACAGGGGTTATGCGGGACTCATTATTTTAATCCAGATACATAATTTGAGTTGTTACAAAGGAGCATGTCTTTTTTTCCCATGCCAAATTCCTGAGAGTGATTTAAGCCTACCCCTTTAGCTTAAAAAGGGAAGGGGAGTGCACATTGCTTGATGAGAGAAGTTTAGCAAAGTAACCACTCCAGATTATCCGAAACATTCCGCTAGATGTATGACTGGGATCAGCTCCAACCATAAGACCTACTTTATTCTGCCAAGTGCCTCTTTCATTTAGTAGTGCCGGTGGCCTAATGAAACTGAACCTTTATAAAATGCTTTTTTTTTTTTAGCATATTCAGTACTGCAGAGGCAAGCAATACATTAAGGGGCAGATGTATGAAGGGTCGAATATCGAGGGTTAATTAACCCTCGATATTCGACTAGGAACTAAAATCCTTCGACTTCGAATATCGAAGTATTTAGCGCAAATCCTACGATCGAACGTTCGAAGGATTATTCCTTCGATCGAACGATTAAATCCTTCGAATCGAACGATTCGAAGGATTTTAATCCAACGATCGAAGGAATATCCTTCGATCAAAAAAACTTAGGCAAGCCTATGGGGACCTTCCCCATAGGCTAACATTGACTTCGGTAGCTTTTAGCTGCCGAAGTAGGGGGTCGAAGTTTTTTTTAAAGAGGCAGTACTTCGACTATCGAATGGTCGAATAGTCGAACGATTTTTAGTTCGAATCGTTCGATTCGTAGTCGAAGGTCGAAGTAGCCCATTCGATGGTCGAAGTAGCCCATTCGATGGTCAAAGTAGCCCATTCGATGGTCAAAGTAGCCCATTCGATGGTCAAAGTAGCCCATTCGATGGTCAAAGTAGCCCATTCGATGGTCAAAGTAGCCCATTCGATGGTCAAAGTAGCCCATTCGATGGTCAAAGTAGCCCATTCGATGGTCAAAGTAGCCCATTCGATGGTCAAAGTAGCCCATTCGATGGTCAAAGTAGCCCATTCGATGGTCAAAGTAGCCCATTCGATGGTCAAAGTAGCCCATTCGATGGTCAAAGTAGCCCATTCGATGGTCAAAGTAGCCCATTCGATGGTCAAAGTAGCCCATTCGATGGTCAAAGTAGCCCATTCGATGGTCAAAGTAGCCCATTCGATGGTCAAAGTAGCCCATTCGATGGTCAAAGTAGCCCATTCGATGGTCAAAGTAGCCCATTCGATGGTCAAAGTAGCCCATTCGATGGTCAAAGTAGCCCATTCGATGGTCAAAGTAGCCCATTCGATGGTCGAAGTAGCCCAAAAAACACTTCGAAATTCGAAATTTTTTTTAATTCGAATCCTTCACTCGAGCTTCATGAATCGGCCCCCTAGTCACTTAGGCACTATATTTCAAAATTATGGGTCAGATTTACTAAAGGGCGAAGTGACCAACGCTGTCGACAATTCGCTGGCGTTACCGCTTTCAGGCACCTCGTCAATTTACCAACAGGTGCAGGCATAACTTAGCTAGCGAAAGAGACAGACGCTAGCACTCATTCGCACTCCATCGCCAGGTGATTTTTCTCTCTGGCGAATGGATGTTACTTCGCAAATTCACCAAGATGCGGGTTTTACTGAACGTTGCCTCTTTCGCCAGACTTGATTTCTCCAGCTCAGACCAGGTGAAGTGCATTGGAGTGCATAGATCTTCCTCAATCTTCTGTTACTTACATCATATTTTTAGTGGAAAAGTCCCAAAAAACGCTGGCGTCTTTTCCTTTTTTCAGAGTGATAGCCTGCAAAAGTCCTTATAATTTTTTTAACATATGGAACATTAACTATACAATGGGCTCATGTGTAGGGCAATAAAACAACTCTATTTTCTTTATTAAGGTTCCCTGGACTTGTGTAATGTATTTGTTGCAACATATACCTCCATTCAACTTTATATTTCCTGCCGTATGCAAATTAGCCTGAGCGAAGACCTTTAGCGAATTTTCGCTAGGCATAATTGAACGCTATATGCTTCAGAATAGGAAGCATAATAGCAATGGTTCAGGAATTCGCCACAAAAATTACGGCAATAGACTGTAATGCGGGCCAAAAATAAAAGTCGCCTGTAGACTTCAATGCATTTCGGTGAAGCAAAATGGGTCACATTCGCCCATTGCTAATCGGGAGCATATCTTGTACCATCTGAATGACTTTTAAACATTGACCAAGAAGCCTCTAAGATTTACTTCTCAAGTCAAAGGGGATTATTTATTAAAGTCGGAATGGCAAAAACAAGGTTTTTTTTTTTTTAATATAAAATTTGCGAAGTAACATCCATTCGCCAGAGCGAAAAATCAACTGGCGATAAGAGTGCGAATGAGTGCTAGCGTCTGTCTCTTTCGCTAGCTAAGTTATGTCTGCACCTGTTAATAAATTGACGAGGTGCCTGAAAGTGGTAACGCCGGCGAATTGACGACAGCGTTGGTCACTTCGCCCTTTAGTAAATCTGCCCCATAAAAAAAAAAAATATTAAAAAGTAATAGTTCGGGAATTTATTATACCACATGAATGTAAAAGGTCAGAATCCAAAAACCATCTCAGACCTGACGAGGTTGTATATAAGTTAATGGGAGAAGTCCCAAAGATATCCTGATCTGAACTGGGTTTCGTGCAATAATCCAAAAATTTTGTGGTTTTCAGGCAAAAATTTAAATTTAGGGGAAAATCCAAAAAATTTGTACGATTCGAATTTTTCATGAATTGAGTTTTTTCCCCAGACAGGACATTTTCAGTAAAATCTATTGATAAATAAGGAGAAATTAGAGATTTTCAGATTTTGATAAATAACCCCTTAAACTGGCCATAGATGCAAAGATCCGATCGTACGAATCATCGTACGATCGGACTTTCCCATCTCCCGACCCGCCACTAACCATTCACATCAAAGTCTTACCAGTCAGATTAGTTAAAGAACAGATCAGCAATGTTCTGCCCCTAACAGCAATCGTACGATATCTATGTCCAACCAAAGCTGGTGACAGTCTCCCACTGAAAATCGTACGATCGGCAATACACGCAGAGATATTATCAGCAGCCGACAGAAATTTTCTAACCTGTCCGATCGACCAAACGACTGATCTCCGCCTGAAGAAAAATGTCGGGACTCTCCACACACGGTTCGAAAATCGTACGAATCCTCGATTCGTACGATCAGATCTTTGCGTCTATGGCCAGCTTAAGAGTTCTGTGCCAAGTATTTCACAGGACTGTGCTCTTCAGCACACAAAGAGCATGCTCCTACCGGCTAAGCATGGAAATTTCAACTCTGTGCATATAGGGGTAGAGGCAAAGAGGAAAAACAGCCAGGGGAGAAAACGGCATTAAAATATTTGGAATCTGCCGAGTACATATAAACAAGCCATTGCAGGAGGAATGATGAAAAAGAGTGTTCAATACAAAATACACACATATATTTTGTTCTGGTGAGCAATTCAACTTCTAAATGATTAGATCACAACCACCTGAAAAGGGCACAGCATTTCAAACCATTCCTCCATGACAAACAACTGCGATCAGACAAAGACAAAAAAAAAAAAATCAAGTAGAAACGAATGTATTACAACATAACAAATCAGGCATTTAAAAAAGAAAATCAAACATTAACATTTGCCTTGTAGAAGTGCAGATTTAAATGTTTACATTGATTTTTAGACATAAGTAATACATTATGTAATGCAGTGTTCCCCAACCAGTAGCTCGTGAGCAACATGTTGCTCTCCAACCCTTTGGATGTTGCTCTCACTGTCCTCAAAGCAGGTGCTTATTTTTGAATTCCAGGCTTGGAAGCAAGTTTCAATTGCATTAAAACTAAGTATAGTGCCAAGTAGAGCCTCTTGTAGGCTGCCAGTCCACATAGGGACTACCAAATAACCAATCACAGGCCTTATTTGGCATCCTCAGGAACAATTTTAATGCTTGTGTTGCTCCCCAACTCTTTTTACATTTGAATGTGGCTCACGGGTAAAAAAGGTTGGGGACCCCTGATGTAATGATTAAAAAAAATAATAAAAACCAGTGCCAGCTACATTCCTGAATTTCCCCACACGGTTTAATACATACCAGCGATACAAGGCCATAACGTTTAACCCTCTGATGTTGAAAAGCCAAGGGTCAAAGACGGCCACCATAATGGCAATGTGCCAAACACTAGTGCACGGATCCCCAACCAGTAGCTTGTGAGTAACATGTTGCTCTCCAACCCATTGGATTTTGCTCCCAGTGGTCTCAAAGCAGGTGATTATTTTTGAATTCTAGGCTTGGAGGCAAGTTTTAGTTGTATAAAACCAGGTGCACTGTCAAACAGAGCCTAAATGTAGGTTAACAATCCTGGGGTTACCAAATGGCCAACCACAGCCCTTATTTGGCACCCCAGGAACATTTTTCATGCTAGTGTTGCTCCCCAACTCCTTTTACTTCTGAATGTTGCTCACTGGTTCTAAAGGTTGGGGATCCCTGCACTAGTGTTATGTACTGCTTAATTATACACAACGCAATTATCAGTGCAGGTGAACCAAAAGCAACAAGTCATGACTCAGGGCTTCAACTTTCAACTTGTCCCCAGTACTTTAAATGAATGGTTACTAGCCCTTTAAATAAAAGATCTATTTATCAGTCCATGTACAAAGGGGATCTCATTTAAGCTCCTGCTTTGGTCAACTATCAAGCCTGAAAGCATATCCTTTTCATGATACTAGTAGTTTTACACTGCAAATTATGAAATTATGAATTCCAACACTGTTAGACTGCTCTGCTGGTGGCAGCAGGGTTAAAGTAAACCCCTCTTGCTAAACACAAGTTTAATGAAAAAGATTTTTGTTGAATAAGGCCATTGGTAAAAGGCCTGGTGCATCAGAAGATAAGACTGCCATGATACAGGTCAGGATTGTCCACCCAACATCGAGATAACGCAAATCATATGAAATTGGTACCTGCATGGCAAGCTTAAAATGTATGCTATACAAAGCAAACCTTGCCAGAACCCTTCAAAAGGCATGAAATTGTGACACAACATGTGGTATTGATTCTGAATGGATACTGTACAGTCAACTTTCCAAGATGGAAATGTCCATGTTTTACTACAATATGGCCCCCGAAGACTTTCCTTTTTGAAACAGTGTCTGGCATCTTGTCGCAGCTGCTCTATTACACTGATTTATAGACCAGCAACATAATCTGCAGCTCATAAGGACACAGAGGAATCATGTTCACATATGGTGGCCCAGCTGAGCCAAAGACCTCAACAAAACAACAAACTTCTGACAGCAAAAAATGGCACTAGTTCTGTTGTGGTATAATAGAACATAACCCCCAAAAAAATAAACTTCTATGTGTTTCTTCTGTTTAAGGACCTTCTTCATATATTCTACAATTTCTTCTGAACCATTAAAGGGGTTGTTCACCTTCCAAACACTTTAAGTTGTGTTGTTTTCCCGATTGTTCAACATAAACAAAGACTTTCTTCAATTGCTTTCCATCTTTTATTTTTTACTGTTTCCCCAAAATTTAAAAAAAAAAAAAAAAAAAAAAAGTTGAAAGTAAGGATGCACCGAATCCAGGATTCGGCCTTTTTCAGCAGGATTCGGCCTGGTCGAACTGTATTGGAAATCCGAATTAACATATGCAAATTAGGGGTGGGGAGGGATAGCGTGTGACTTTTTACCACAAAACAAGTAAAAAATGTTTTCCACTTGCCACCCCTAATTTGCATATGCAAATTAGGATACGGATTCAGTCTATCACAGATAGCGGATTCGGTGCATCCCTAGTTGAAAGTTTAATGTTTGTCTCTCTAGTGTTTCCTTCCGGCAGCTCAGTGATTCAGGAGCATCTGAATTGTTACAATTTGCTATATTTAGTTGATACATTTAGTTGATACATTTAGTGGATACATTTAGTGGATACATTTAGTGGATACATTTAGTGGATACATTTAGTGGATACATTTAGTGGATACATTTAGTGGATACATTTAGTGGATACATTTAGTGGATACATTTCTTATCAGCATCTGTGGAATATTAGCAACTATTGTCTCAATTCTAACAGCTGCCTTTAATGAAAACCAGGGAATCTGCTCAGCAGGGAAAAACATAACAAATGGATCAACTAAATGTATCCGTGTAGAACAGTAAAAAGAGTCTGCGACCCTCCCACTCCCAGAGCCGCTTTAGAAAGGGATAAATGAAACTTTACACTTCAATATTAGAAAAATGGCCACGAATAGAAATTATAAAGTAATTGGAAAAGGTCTTTATTTCTGGTGAACTGTCTAATACTGGTATATCTGGTATATAAACAGATTCTACGGGGCTGATTATTAAATTCTGATGCAAATTGTATTATATATATATATATATATATATATATATATATATATATATATATATATATATATATATATATATATATATATATATATATATATATATATATATATATATATATATATATAATATAATACAATTTGCATCAGAATTTAATTATATATATATATATATATATATATATATATATATATATATATATATATATATATTCAGCAGCACAGAGCATGTGCGGTGAATCGATAGAAAAGAAGATGGGGAGCTACTGGGGCATCTTTGGAGACAGATCTTTACTGCTAAACTGGTTGCCTTGGGCTGGTACAGAAGCACAAAACAGTGTACAACAATTCTACCCCACTTCTTTGTGCTGACGTAGAATTCACTGGTTCCTGTGCAATCTGCATCTTAAAGGTCATGGGATAGCGTGTTTTTTTCAAAACGCATCAGTTAATAGTGCTGCTCTAGCAGAAATCGGCCCTGAAATCTGTTTCACATATAGACATATTGTCAGTTTTCCAGCTGCCTCCAGTCATGTAACTTAGGTTCAGTCACTCTTTACTGCAAGTTAGAGTGATATCACCCCCCTCCCTTTTCCTCCCCAGCAGCCAAACAACAGAACAATGGGAAGGTAACCAGATAGCAGCTCCCTAACACAAGATAACAGCTGCCTGGTAGATCTAAAAAAAACAGCACTCAAAAGTAAACATCCAGGTCTCATTGAGACACATTGGGGTATATTTATCAAAGAGTTTAGTTAATAGTGAAGTTCCGCCACTAGAGTGAAATTCCGCAGCTCTCAATTCATTTCTATGGGATTTTTAGGTATTTATCACCCATTGATAAATACGCCTTTCAAAATCCCATAGAAATGAATTGAGAGCTGCGGAATTTCACTCTAGTGGCGGAACTTCACTCTTTGATAAATTTACCCCATTGAGAGATTCATTGAATCTCAATGAGACACATTGAGTAAGAGAAACAACAGCCTGCCATCCTAAAGTGCTGGCTCTTTCTGAAAGTACATGACCAGGCAAAATGACCAGAGATGCACCGAGACACGAATATTAAAAATAATTAAAAAAAAAAACAAAAAAAAAAAAACACTTGTTGGTTAAGGAATGAAATTTTATATTGTAACGTGAATCATCATCATCACCATTTATTTATATAGCGCCGACAAGATACGCAGGGCTTTACCTTAGTTATAGCAAACAGGGAATAATATGCAGTGTAAATAGTGTAATTTAGGAATAAATACTACATCATAAAAATCATGACAGAATCCCTTTAAGTAGCCTTATATAGGGGCTTTCGTATTGTATACATATTGATATTGTGCCAGAACATATGCAGGAAATAAGATGAAATGAAGGTGGGGAGTTACTGGAAAACATTTAACGCTGAATGGCTGTAGTCACACGATTCACAGAATTTATAGCATGTCTAGCCGACTCATTCTTTTTAGTTCTCCTTTAATGGTCCACCTGTACAGCTGTGGCTATTTAGAAAACATGCCCCATTAGTAAAGCATGAGAACAGGTCTGAGTGCCAGAGCTGTGTAGCTGTAGGGAGCCAGATGCAGACCTCCAGGTGATTTTTATGCTGCAAGCCTTTCCAAGCCCTCCATAGATGTTTATGTATGACATCATGATTACATTACAATCCAGCTAGTTTGTATGACATCATGATTACATTACAATCCAGCTAGTGAGCAAGTTGGAATGAATGATAAGTAACCCTTTCCAGTGAAATAGGCAGCACACGTGTCTATCTATGCTACAGCACAAGAAATAATTCAGATGCACAAACAAACCCAAGTTTCAACATGAGCAATTACAGACCGATGACATTGTAGTAGACAAGTCAGTGATGACAGTCCACGGAATGCCAACAAACAAGATCACTCTGAATATATTATTTCATGTTTCAAAATAGGGTACGACCCACAAGCCAGACTCAAATAAAAATAAGCCTGCCCCTCCCACATACAGTTTGGATGCTACAGGCCTTCCCTGGTGGCCAGTTAAGAATTCCAAATGGAAAACTCTGCAATTGATGCAATGTACAACTAGTGTTGTACATTGCATCTGCCTGTATACAGTCATCCATGTTTAAAAGGCATGCACACCCAATGGAAACATGAGGCGCAGTAACGCCAGAGAAAGATTATTTGGTTCCAGCCAAGACCTCAGTGATTATTTCAAGCATTAGAATACAGGAATATCGGTTGTTGCATTCTTGGCAGTTCAGAGGAAGGCCCACTGTCACACTTTAAACTTTTAAGCAACTTGATCTGAGCAAGCTGGTTTACTATGCGATGAAAAGCCTGGCTGCAACCATCAGAATCTGATCCATACTGTAAACAGAAAAATCAGTGCAATTCTTCTCCATATGACTAGCAATGGGACTGACCAACTCATTTGGGATTAAACCCAGGGATCTGTATAATAATTCTCTGCATACTGCATTATTCCTCCGGCCTGTACAGAGCAAATTTATCAGTCAAGGCATGTTTCTCCAGGCAGCCTTTTCTGCAGACCAAACTGCAACACTAGCCTTACAATAAAGATGAGAGCCTTGCTCATCACAGTAGTTTTACCCCCCCCCCCACACACACACCCTTGAGTCCGCTGTTCCCAATCTCACCCTTTTCCTGGGCACAGGACAGGATTCCCTCCTCCTTGGGGTTAGAGACCTGGGTGATGATGGACGTGTTGTCCATGGAAACGAATTGGCTGTTGTTCTTGTCCTCTTTATCTAATCCGCAGTTCGAGACTGGCTTGGGGATGCAGTGCTGTTATAGGGTGTATGAAATGGTGAGAGTGTATTTTGTGCCTTGAGGGGGATCACTGTGAGGGTGAAAGCTGTTACGCAGGTGTTTCTTATAGAAGAGCTTGCTGCCGTGAAGTCTAATCTGTCTGGAGTGTTTTATATGCCGGGGACAGTGGCAGAGTTGCTGGTGTGTATGTTAGGGGAAAATGGAGGCAGTTCTGGCTCTGTATGTCGGAGAAGAAGAGTGTGCAAAGTATGTATATAGGGAGATGAGACAATGTTGTATTTGAGAAAGAGAGAGAGCTATTTGTACATGTTCTACAAACTGCAAGTGAACTCTATGTGAATGTTAACGAACAAAATGACCTAATTCTACGCATACGCTTATAAAACACTGATTATGTATGTCGCTAGGCTGGCAGAGAATGAGCTGGTGGAGAAATATCTACGTTTTTTCTGCTCTATACTTTGCGGAATTGGTGCCGACAGTAAAGAACGCTGTACGGTGAAAGCATCCAATGTTATGGGCAGGAAGGGTACGTAGTGCTGTCTGGAAGCCTGTATTATGGGAGCACGATCTCTGCCTGGCTCAGTGTATTCCTGTATGTGGGATGGCAGGTGATCTCATTGGATGTAGGGACTGGACTAGGGGTTATGCTGTGGAAATGTCTGTTAATAAAGAGGATATAATGAGCTGCAAGGGACTGTCAGTGTAGGTATATATATGTGTGTGTAGATATATATATATATGTCTGCGTGTGTGTAATGGGTGTATAGAGGCTGCTGGAGGATGAGGGAAGTATATATAGTGATGTTGGTGTAGGAGGGGGAGATGGCAGGGTCAGTAGGTGAATAAAAGGTGAATATAATGTGAATATAACGTGTGTAGATCAATACTGGGAGTCAGGCCGTGTATAGAAATGGCTTTATGTCCTGTGTGTGTGTGTGAGGGGAATGAGGGTGAAATGGAAGATGGAGGGAGAGTTCTATCCGCCGGAGGAGAAGTCCCAGTGTGTCGGTTGGCTCAGGATCCCCCGTGTGTCCGAGGCCGGGTCGGCTCCCTGCTCTTTCCTTCTCTTGCTCAGCATGAAGCCCAGGCGGGGCGCTGTGAGGGAAGAGGGGGGTTCCCTGGAAGAGCAAACACCGCTATATATCGATAATGGAAGGCTGAGGGCCTGTCGGTTGGGCGGTCGAGTCTAAGGTCGGAAGGATCTCCCGGGGGAGTCTCGCTCGATGTCCCAAGGGTTACGGAGCCCGCAGCGAGTCCCTGTGTTTCCCTTAGGAGGGGGGCGGGTATGACAGGCTTTCCTTTTCCTCTCTCCGTCCTCCCCTCTCGAGTCTCTCTGTGTGCCACAGACTCCGCCTCTCCTCCTCCTCTATCGCCTGACCTTCCCAACATGGAGGCGGAGAAGGGGCCGACCTCGGCGCCAACATAAACAAGAGGCGCGGCTAGGAGACATTCTCCAGCTGCCGCACGTGATGCGACGTATCCAATCAGCGCCACGTGCCAAGGCAAGAGGAGGAACGTTGTTACGCCGCAGGTTAGCGGACTTGTCTGTGAGGGCGGGAAAAAGGCGCGGACTGGGGCAAATTGTGATTGGTGCACGAAGAGTAAGGAGGCGGGAGTTTCCAGGCGTATATAATAGACTGCGTAAGCCGCTTTTGTTGGATTGCTTGGTAGCAGAGATGAGGTGCAAGAAAGTGTCGCCACACAGGACTCTTACAGCAAAATGTTCCCACAACACTGTAAAAAGTCCATACATACATTAGTAGTGGTCAGGGCCCCCTTAAAAAGAAAAAAAAACAGGCCCCCCATAAACGTTTTTAAAAAACAGTGGTCAGCGCCCCCATAGAATTTTTTTTAAAAAAACTATGGTGGCCAGACCCCCTTACAAGTTAAAAAAACATAGGTGTTCAGGGGCCCCATAACATTTTTTTAAACAAATTGGTGGCCAAGCCCCACCCCCTTACAAGTTAAAAATGCCATTGGTGGTCAGGGCACCCCATAGAAAATAAAAAAAACATTGGTGGTCAGTGGCCCCATATAAAATTTAAAAAAATCATTGGGGCCAGGGGTTTAATGAAAAACAAAAAACCCATTGAGGTTCAGTGGAACTTACCATAGGTTCTTCTTCCTTGTCCTCGGGCGATGGCAGATTCTTCAGCTTTGTTCGCCTCCTTTCAGCTTCGGGTCTTTCCGCCGCATCTTCCTTCGTCGCTTTGGATTTGCACTTCAGATGTAGCACACCGGGCCCCCCTTTCACCTCAGACTTTGCCAGGATAGCTGTTCCCGCTGTGCCCCCCTGATGGCCCTGGGTGGGATACTAAATGTTTCAGCCTGATTGTCCCTCATAGATTTCATTTTCCTTCAACAGGACAGGCTGGACCTGTCAATGAAAGACGTAGGGCCCCTTGTGGCCTGTCCCTATATCAGTATGTTGTGTGGAGCTCTCGGCCTCTCAGAACAGGTGAAGCTCACAGTTTGGACATACTGTATAATGGTGTGTTCAGTGTTGGACTGGGACACCAGGGGCCACCCAAAAACCTTAGACCAGGGGCCACCCAAAAACCTTAGACCGGGGGCCACCCAAAAACCTTAGACTAGTAATCTCAGTACTATTTTCTTCCTCTCCTCTATTCTCCTAGTCTCCTATAATCTATTATTCTATCTATTTAGCCTCTTTGTTTTCCTGTTATCCCGGTGTGTGGTCTCGGAACTACAGCCTTCAGTTGACAATATATGGGCTAAAGATCACTGTTATTAAATGATTTACCAACTCAGTAGCAAGCAGGAACTTTTCCAAAATGTATTGAAGTCACTGGCCGTATTTTCTGACAACATTTTCTCAATTTGCTCAACTTTTCCTTCTTCATACATTAGAGTCTATGGGCATTTTTTTTTTTTTTTGCAGCAAAACTGTCAGGGGGCCTATCGGCTCCCAGCTGGAGTAGTCAGGACCATGGAGGAAGCTTCAGGGGTTAAAGTCCAAGTTCGCGGTACAAATAGGATCAGGCGAAATTGTAATCAAAGTCCAGGCAAAAGTCCAAAAGGCAGGCAGAATAACATTAAAGTCGAGGTTCAGGCAGGGTCAAAAGTCCAGAAATCAATATAATAGGATTTAACAAACACCCAGGAATGTTCAAACCAAAACCTACAATTAGGCATCAAATGGGTGTCCGTGGCGTCCTTTTATTTTGAATTTCACGCCGGGCGCATGACGTCATCACGCCGGCATCGGGCCACGTGATTTATGGGCACCGCCATCTTGGAAGCGGCGCCACTGGAGACGGGAGCCCCATCGGGCGCTCCTGACAAAAACCTGGATAAAATTTTCAACCCTTTTTTTAGGCCAGTCTTTTTGCTCTGAACTAATGAAAGCGAAGAGGATCTGCATCACCTGCAGAAATACCATCAGGCCCAGACTGGCAATCTGTGGGTTCTGGCAAATGCCAGAGGGGCTGCTGTATGGTTCCATAAAAAGTTACCATATAGTGGGCTGGTAGGGGGCTGTTTGGGCCTCTGTGTACTTGTAGGGTTGCCACCTTTTCTGGAAAAAAAATACCGGCCTTGCTATATATTTATCTTTTTTCCCTATTAATAACATTAATAACCGGCCAGGCCAGTAAAATACCGGCCAGATGGCAACCCTATGTAATTGGAATGGCAGGGCCTATTTTGACTCCCAGTCCAGGCCTGTATACCATGTCCTCACTGACATGGCGCATAGCAAATATTCAAAAACGACACAATCTGTGATACTTTGGGATCACTGTTGGTCTGCCAAAACAATTGCGTTTCTCTTAATCTGTCTGAGACGCAGGTTTCAGCTCCTCTTGCATTTCATTGCATTTGTAGTGCTACGTGATCTACTTGTGTGCATTTAGCACATGTTGAAAATACTGAAGAAATGAATAATGCATATTAAACTCACTAAAATGCACGCAATTGCATGAGAAAGTGCTAAATGCACTTCCATATGCTCAACTGACACCAAATGACCGTGTGTCGGAGACTTAAGGTGCATCATTAGCCCTCAAGTCACTATGTGCCTGATGATCACCATCGAGCTGATACTGTTTCAGCAATACCAGCAAATTCATTGAAAAATAAGTCTTTAGCTCCCGTTGTGTCTCCAATACATCAAGTGGGAATAATTGGAGTGCGACTAGCTTGATTTTTTTAAAAGGGTGGCCTTGACATTTTTAGATCAAGTATTGCAAATTATGCTTTTGAAGCGGTTAATTCAGCACCTGAACTGTCATTTAAACGAAAGTGAACAACTCTGTGACTAAATGTATCTTCCCATCTGGCAAAATGTATGTAATAATTATTCCAGAAGTGGAACATCTTGGCAGTTAAGTATTTTGTTGTGATAAATCAATGCTCACAGCATTATCTAATATCCTGACTAATAATGCCAGTTGGTACAACATAGTATGGTTTATTTAACAGTTTAGAGCCTTCGTTATTGAACACAGAATTATTGCTCTGTTAAGATGAACCATTCTGCATGATGGTTTTATATCTGTTGGCTCTTTTATGATTTGCATTTGAACCCTCAATTTGGCCATTCTGTGCTCTTTTAGGTGTGCCTCACAGATATCAAGGTGGCCTCTATGATACTATTGGAGCTACAGCTGCAGTTTAAAGGGCAATAATTGTCTGCCATGCCAGGTAGCGAGCCTACTGACCCCAGTGGTGATGCCTAAACAGGCCAGCAGTTGACTACACTGCAGATTTTATTGTGGTGCATCTGCACAGTGCCCAATATATCAACAAAAATATTCAGACTAGTGTAATACATTCAAAGTATACATAGCTGCAAGTACCTACAGCCCTGGGGTCATTCTAATGCTCTGATTGGATACAGGTTGGTCTTGCCCTGTGATCATTCTAATGCTCTGATTGGATACAGGTTGGTCTAGCCCTGTGATCATTCTAATGCTCTGATTGGATACAGGTTGGTCTTGGCCTGTGATCATTCTAATGCTCTGATTGGATACAGTTTGGTCTAGCCATGTGATCATTCTAATGTTCTGATTGGATACAGGTGGTCTAGCCCTGTGATGATTCTAATGCTCTGATTGGATGCAGGTTTGTCTAGCCCTGTGATTATTTAAATGTTCTGATTGGATACAGGTTGGTCTAGCCCTGTGATCATTCTAATGTTCTGATTGGATACAGGTTGGTCTAGCCCTGTGATCATTCTGATGTTTTGATTGGATACAGGTTGGTCTAGCCCTGTGATCATTCTGATGTTCTGATTGGATACAGGTTGGTCTAGCCCTGTGATCATTCTAATGTTCTGATTGGATGCAGGTTGGTCTAGCCCTGTGATTATTTAAATGTTCTGATTGGATGCAGGTTGGTCTAGCCTTGTGATTATTTAAATGTTCTGATTGGATACAAGATGGTCTAGCCCTGTGATTAGGGTTGCCACCTTTTCTGGAAAAAATACCGGTCTACCTATATATTTATCTTTTATCCCTATTAATAACATTGGGATCAACCATCATTTTTGCCGGCCAGGACGGTAAAATACGGGCCAAGTGGCAACACTAACTGTGATCATTCTAATGCTCTGATTGGATACAGGTCTGTTGTATTTATTTAAACTGTGAGTGTTGCTTGCAGATATAGTGAAACATTTTTATATATGTATAGAGTTCTGTCCTGACTGTACCCAGTCATGTCCTGCCATGACTCCAAACCACCCTAAATTCCTCTCATTGATCATTAAACCCTTTCCGTTTGTAGAATCGTCATTCTCACACAATCCTGCCTGACCTCTGCTATATACTTAGGCAATTGCCATGGACAAAGATAACAAGTTTGTTTTGTTATTTACAACATATATGTCTCATATTATCTAGCCGTTGAATGATATATATCTTGTTATCTCCATATTACTTACAGTCTTTATCTAGATGTTACTGAATACTTTAAAGAGAAAATTTACTTATTGACATCAGTCCTTGCCCAGTGAGGCTTTCAATCTAAATTCCCCATCAAATTCACATAAATTATAAGTAGGTTTGTGGACTATGGGAGGAAACCTGCATAAACAATGTAGCTAGTGCCCGGGTCAGAATCAAGCCCATCATTTTCCAAGGCAGCAGAACTAACCATCATGCAACTGATTATATAATGTGGTTTAATTCCCATGAGCAATGATAGCAGTTATCAATCAAATACAATCTCCATTCTGTGAGTGGCATTATTCATTTTGTTCTGCATTTTATTGTTTTATTTAAAGATTCTAAACTGCAGAATTGCACCATAAAAATTGGCACGTTCAGATGAATGTGCCAGTCTGTTTTATATTTTACTGAATTCATTATTGTAATTGTGTCCTTGGTCGTCTTCCAGATTCTGTTCTTTGTCCAATTTTGTTAAAAAAAAAAGATATTATGTCGCTTATGTTTACAGTCAGCCTTATTAAAGGTTTATTATGGAACAACTAGGCACCCCACATCATCAAGGGATAGTAACATGTTTGCATAGTTTTGATAGGGACATGTCACTATGCTTATATAAACTCTGGTGTTGCTATTCTTTTCTATTGGAAATCTCCCCTGCCTCCACAACTCAACAATTACTACCCTATGAGTCTTGACATAGAACAGCTTTGTGAGTGACAGTAGGCTTGGGGGGCAGAACAACATTCTGATAGGCTGATGAACAAATGTAAAATGTGACCCAGCCAATGAAAACATTGGCCCACCCCCACAGTGCAACATAAACCAGGAAGCTGCTCAACCTCAAGCTTCTTTAGATATGGCAAACTGGGTGGAGGCAAATCCGTTAGAAACCAATAGCAGCGCCACTTTATTCCCAGTAAAAATAAAAATTGACTTTCCGGCATCCACGATTCATTCTACATTATCTTGCAATAGAAAAATCTATCAGTTGTATGAATTGCAAATGTCCCATTTTGTTAAATATTCTCACAATGTTTCTCCTCCGTAGACGGAATTTGGAACAGACTTTTAATGGCCTTGGGCAGTTCTTGTATGATGGGATTTTCTAAGATGTCCAGCCAATCAGTCTGGCAGGTTGTATAGCCTATACATGAGTCAATAAGATGCTGAGTTGGTCTGGAAAGGGTAATTCAGCTAATGTCAGTCTGTGATGGCCCCGTTTGATCTGAGCAGTTCCATTGGATTTAAACTCCAATCACTTCAATGTACAATCTGCCCAAAATCTGTAGTGTGAAAAAGCTTCTGTTTAACACTTATCATATTGCATTGATCTTGCAGACACTATACAATAATAGGGAGTTTAATCGCACTCTGGATCCAAAAAAAAACCAACTAATTTAATTGGATCATTCAAAAGCATTTCTGTCCTCAGCAGAACTGTCAACGTAAGAAGCAGATAATGCCGGCGGTGAGATGCAATATTGCATTTCTTTAATGACATATCTGGTTAGAGCTAAAGCAGCAGAACTGTGTGCAAATTCTGAGTTATTGACACAGGTTTCTAGGAAGGACTGAATTGAATCTGTAAAGTGATTATTTACTTGTGACCAAATTAATACTCTGTGCCCAGTTTCATATGTTTCAACTTGTCTTTTTTTGTTAATTGTATTGGTAATTAGCCAGCCTGAATTGCCCAAGAAGTTGGCTGCTGCATACCACCCAACAGCTGGTCAATAGAAGGAAGGACTATGCCTTGCACCTGGCCTGGTATTTGCTGATACCCAAAAAGTAGTTGGAATTTGAGTGGAAAAGCCAAATGTCCTGGATATTTAAGCAGTCTGATGGCACTCTGCAGTGGGAGTCAAAAGATTCATAGTTGTCTTAATATAGTTAAATAAACGAAAAAAAGGAGAACATGTCTCTCATTGGTGCATCTGCCTTGAGACATGACATCACTTCCTCCCTGACACATCAGACTTGAGACATGACATCACTTCCTTCTTTTAGTGACGTCACGTCTGGGATCAAGTAGCGCATGTTGGGATGTAGGTCAAGTCATATAAATTTCTCTGCAGCTGCACACACCATTACATAAAGCAATCCGAAGAACAATAACCAATGAATCTTAATGTATAAAACACTGAAATGGTCATGATGCAGGTATGCAATCTATATTACTAAATGATATAAGGCAAAGGAGATCATGAAAAAACTTATAGCCTTAATCTAATTATTCAGTTCTATAAAACGCTTTATCAGGCAGAACGAAGTTCTGAATGAAAGGCACAACCTTACCAGCTGCATGGAAGGAGAAATATAGAGTGTGGGGGGGCTGGTCATTGCTGGATCCTAAAAAACAACAGTATTATTTAATACATCACAGCATTTTCCACCTATACAGGACCCAAAAAGAAAAACCCTGCAATGTTTAAATTCCCATGTCTTTTGCCTTTGTGAGCATTTCAATATAAGACACCATGAACTTACACTGTTTAGACTTGAATTTATAACAAATTGGTCTCCTAGCAGTAAACTGAAAGAACTGCCAAAAGGAACTGGGAAACTGTACAAGAAGATCGTAACATAAATCTGGCCAAATTCAAGGCATGGAGTAAGACATAACTGTGGCCAAGAGATATTTGGCAGGGGGTTCTCTCAAGGACTGTATGGAGTTTACCCATTCTCTTGTGGCTTTTGATACTAGTTATTGGATTAAAGTTCAGCAGAAATAAGCAACTCCTGCCCTGTAAAAAAATAGCTGAACAAATAAGCAATAATATTCCTGTAGAAGCTACTAGTTTTACACAGTTGTACACATTGAATTATTCAGCCAAGGCCTATGCTCCACATAACTGAACCTACTGCTTTACACCACAAAACATATAGGGATAATAGAATAAATTATAAGGATATTAGGTCATTGAGGGGTTCTGTGACCATATAAAGGCACAAGGCTGCAGGCTGAGTTATACAGGGAACTCTGAGTATCACTCATGTATTATAAGGGATAATGTACCCCTTACTGTAAATGATAAGGATATTAGAAGTCACTGAGCGGTTCTGTGACCATATAAAGGCACAAGGCTACAGGCTGAGTTATACAGGGAACTCTGAGTATCACTCATGTATTATAAGGGATAATGTACCCCCTACTGTAAATGATAAGGATATTAGAAGTCACTGAGGGGTTGTTCTGTGACCATATAAAGGCACAAGGCTGCAGGCTGAGTTATACAAGGAACTCTGAGTATCACTCATGTATTATAAGGGATAATGTACCCCCTACTGTAAATGATAAGGATATTAGAAGTCACTGAGGGGTTGTTCTGTGACCATATAAAGGCACAAGGCTGCAGGCTGAGTTATACAGGGAACTCTGAGTATCACTCATGTATTATAAGGGATAATGTACCCCCTACTGTAAATGATAAGGATATTAGAAGTCACTGAGGGGTTGTTCTGTGACCATGTAAAGACACAAGGCTGCAGGCTGAGTTATACAGGGAACTCTGATTACAACACCTAAATATTGGGAAGGGATTTGTTACAGTGAGAGCTGTGAAGATGTGGAATTGTCTCCCTGAATCAGTGGTACAGGCTGATACATTAGATAGGTATAAGAAGGGGTTGGATGGTGTTTAGCAAGTGAGGGAATACAGGGATATGGGAGATAGTTCATAGTACAAGTTGATCCAGGGACTGGTCCAATCCCATCATGGAATCAGGAAGGAATTTTTCCCCCTCTGAGGCAAATTGGAGTGGCACCAATGGTTTTTTGCCTTCCTCTTGATCAACTGGCAGGTAGGCTGATTATATTTAGACTTAAAAAGTTGAACTTGATGGACGTGTGTCCCTTTTCAACCTAACTTACTATGTTACCTCAGTCTATCCCTAAAGACTGTAAGCCTGTGGGCAGCGCCCCCATTGCCTAATGTATCCGTTTGTCTGTAAATGACACACCCTTCTGTACAGCAATGCGGAACATGTCATAATATTAATTATTAGGAACAGAATCCTACAGGATATTCAGATAGATTTTACACAAAATAACAGGCCACATTTATTTTGATAAGAAAAACATTTCTACTGATTCAATTTCTGATTTCGTCTATTTAGTTTTCATCATGATAAAAAGCGGCTAAAACAGCCCTGCATGACATTGCCCTATATCTGTCAGCAAGCTGCTACAGTGCTTGTTTGGTTTTAGGCAGAAATAACTCGGATATGTAAATACTATGCAAAGTCAGTCAAAAGACAACCTTTTAATTCATTATCCTGATTCCTGAATTCCAGTAGGTGGTACCATAATCCGGTTGTATAACCTCATATGTCTTGTACAAAATTTAGCACTTAAGGATGTTCCAATAAGCGATGCCACCTGGCTGGCATTTTACAGACCTGGCCGATAAGAATTATACTTGATGCCAATGTTATTAATAGGAAAGAAAGGCAACATATATAGGCTACAGGTTGGACAGTCAGATGACAAGAAATATGTAGCCCAGTCTTGTTTGGTCAATGGACCCCATACATATGCTATTCATCAACTGACCAGATATCTCTGATCTGATAGACCAAAAAAAAGTGTGGAAGCACCCCAGATCTCTGGATGTTTGTTTGATAGTGGTTTGAAAAGTTTTTGCTATCCAAGGTTCTGGAGAGATGACCCGCCTTTCCTTTTCCATTAAAGCTCAACTTCCTGCAAATCCAGAAAATTCAAACGTATTGAGATTGGGCAGTTGGGGCAGGATTGTCAGCGAGCATTGCAGTTGTAAACTCACTACAGAAAGGGACTAAGTTTGTGAATGATTAATTAATTATGGGGTTGTCCAGCTGGAGATCTAAAGGTCTGATATGGTATTTCAATAGATTTGTATGGTTCCTAGAACAAAACATGAGTATTGTAATGTAGTTTGGCCCATGTTAGATATTAGGGACATGGCAAGATACCCCTAAGGTATGCCTATATCCATTACAATTAAATTCAACGCTACCAGGTACAGTATTCTGCTAAACACAGTTCTGTGGGTATGGCCCCTTGTATTTGCTTATAGCCCTTACAGAGAGATAGGATAAAGCTGTGCCAGTATAGAAATGCCCCTGTACTAAGCACAATTCAGCAGGAACAGCCCCCCAAAGTTTGCTCATAGTCTGTACAGAGAGATCCCATAAAACTATGGCAGCATAGGTATCACCCTGTACTAAGCACAATTCAGCAGGAACAGTCCCTAAGTTTGCTCATAGTCTGTACAGAGAGATCCCATAAAACTATGGCAGCATAGGTATTCCCTGTACTAAGCACAATTCAGCAGGAACAGTCCCTCAGTTTGCTCATAGTCTGTACAGAGAGATCCCATAAAACTATGACAGCATAGTTAATCCCCCTGTACTAAGCACAATTCAGCAAGAACAGCCCCCTAAGTTTGCTCATAGTCTGTACAGAGAGATCCCATATAACTATGGCAGCATAGGTATTCCCCTGTACTAAGCACAATTCAGCAGGAACAGTCCCCTAAGTTTGCTCATAGTCTGTACAGAGAGATCCAATAAAACTATGCCAGGAATTCTGCAGGAAAAAACACATATAGGGGCAAATTTACTTAAGGTCGAATATCGAGGGTTAATTAACCCTCAATACTCGACTGTCGAAGTTAAATCCTTCGGCTTCGAATATCGAAGTCGAAGGATTTAGCGGTATTCGTTCGATCGAACGAACGATCGAACGAAAAATCATTCGATCGAGCGATTAAATCCTTCGAATCGTTCGATTTGAAGGATTTTAATCCATCGATCAAACTATTTTTGTTCGACCAAAAAAAGCTAGCAAAGCCTATGGGGACCTTCCCCATAGGCTAACATTGACTTTGGTAGCTTTTAGGTGGTGAACTAGGGGGTCGAAGTTTTTTCTTAAAGAGACAGTACTTCGACAATCGAATGGTTGAATAGTCGAAAGATTTTTAGTTCGAATCGTTCGATTCAAAGTCGAAGGTCGAAGTAGCCCATTCGATGGTTGAAGTAGCCAAAAAAACATTCGAAATTCGAAGTTTTTTTCCTCTATTCCTTCACTCGAGTGAGTGAAGGGCCCCATAGTGGCTCTGTAAAGACAAGTCCCAAAGCTGGGACACCGCCTCTTTGCAGGCATTCCAGTAACATGCTGTAAAGTTATGTCTTTTTTCTTTAATGCAATCCTGGTTTTGTGTTCTGCCTGTGTGGGATGGACCAGAGGGCTGATTATCAAGCAATTAGGATCTGAGAACAAGAATCGTCAATGACTTTATTTTTTTCAAAGCTTAAATATATATTTTTATTAATCCAGACTTTTGGATTCATTTATGGACATGATTGATGACTAGGCTACACTCAAATAGAGACAATAAATCAGTTTATAAACACAATTATTTGCCAACAAAAGGCAGCCCGATTAGTCCGATTTTCAGGGTAATGATGCTAGACGTGTATTATGACAAGCTGAATAACTGAACGTGAGGCGTGACAAATGTATCTTGTACTCAGCACAGGCAATGGGCGAGGGAGTATGTTACTGCCAAGCTTGCTTTACTGGAAACACATTTTACCCCATGGGAGAGCTGTGCCATGATCTGTGCATCCATATTTATTCTAACCTGTGCACTTATGCACCTGCCCACAAGTTATGGCACCTGCAAACTGGCAATTATGGCTTGTGTAGAAACATGCGCCTGTAAACTGGCACCCCTCCTTGCATGCAAGGACTTATTAACGAACCCATAGCCTAAAGCACTGCCTGACTATGGGCTGCAGAGTTGTGCACTGCAAAGCTTGCTCTGCCTTGTTTGGCCCATCTGAAGCCATTTAAAGGAAAACTTAACCCTAAAAATGAACATGGCTAAAAATGCTATATTTTATATAGTGAACTTATTGCACCAGCCTAAAATTTCAGCTTGCCAATAGCAGTAATGATCCAGGACTTAAAACTTGTCACAGGGGGTCACCATCTTGGAAAGTGTCTGTGACACTCACATGCTCATTGAGCTCTGAGCAGCTGTTGAGAAGCTAAGCTTAGGGGTCGTCAGTAAGGGGCACATTTACCTAGGGTTGAATATTGAGGGTTAATTAACCCTCGATATTTGACCGTCAAAGTAAAATCCTTCGACTTTGAATATCGAAGTCGAAGGATTTTGCGCTATTCCTACGATCGAACGATCAAAGGAATAATCGTTCGAACGATTAAATCCTTCGAATCGAACGATTCGAAGGATTTAAATCCATCGATTAGAGGATATTCCTTCGATCAGGAAATTGTTAGGAAGCCTATGGGGACCTTCTTTAGTTCTCCTTTAAGGGGGCCCTTAGTGACAAAATTAGCAGGTAGTAGACCCTACAGTGTGACTTGCAGACAATGGGGCCCAGAAAGGACCCCCCACTGCTCACCAATTCATATGGATTAATTGTGCCAACCAATCATCGTGCTATCCCCGTTCAGGACCCCCACCACAATTAGGGTTTCCACCCGGCCGGTATTTTACCGGCCTAGCCGGTAAAACACCTGCCAAGGTCGGGGCTGGTATTAATGCCGGTAATTTATAATACCCTTAACAAAAGCCCTTGGCTATCCGGTGGAACTTAACTTTTCTCCGTCTTCTGGCCATCGCGCAACGTGACCCCGTCCCCTTTGCGGCACGACCCCACAGTTCCGACCTTTTTGTGCTATGGCCTGCCTCTTTTTGCATCACGGCCCACCCCTTTAGTTCCTGCCCCCACCACTGGCTGGTAAATTTTTTTGAAAAGTTGGCAACCCTAACCACAATCAGGGTTGGACTGGGCCACTGGGAAAAACCCCAGTGTGCCCCGTCGTCCCTGACCCGCTTCCTTGCGCAAAGCCTACTGCATCTTCCAACCTTCCTCTCTGGTCCTCCTGCATGCCTGCAAAAAGAAGATGGTAGGTGTGGGGGAGCCAGAGGTAGGTTGCGGCTGAGGTGGGGGCCCCCCAGTGCAACGCTGATCACAATTTTACTTACTGCACTTGGTGAAAGGGAGGCGGGCATGTGACTGGCACCCCAAGTTATCCTCCAGGACCCCTGTAATTAACGTCCTTCTTAAGAAAACAGCAAATATAGGGCTCAAAATCGAAACTTGAGCAACCCATGTGTTTCCCCCTTTGTGGACAGTGCTTTGCATTCTCTGCCAGGCACAACATCATGGGGAAACGTGGATTGTGGGCAAAACCATGGCTTTAGTAGCTTCTTGCACTTTGCACATAAACCTGTTAATTAAAGAAGCCTATTTTTGTAAGTGTTTTTTTGTTTTTGCACACACAAATGGGGTTGGAGAATTAAAGGACTGGTAAAAAAGAAAGTAATCTGAGCTGACACGCAATTCATTTAATTTCTACCCTGTATAGATAAAAGTAGAAGTCCGGATTTTTATTGCAGCGTGTTAGTTATCAGCTCTGTCTTTATCTGCTGTCTAAACAAAGGCCAACCCAATCTACTTTGTTCAATAGAACTTTAGATTATAAATACTAATGACCAACCCTGAAAACAGGAATTTCAAAAATAAAATATCATGCGACTGAATTTACAAAGCTCAGATCTAAACATTGAATTTAATACCTTTAGGGCACATTCATCTGCTGGTGTTGCTCTTCCTTTAAAGGAGAACTAAACCCTAAAAATGAATGTGGCTAAAAATTTTATATACTGAACTTATTGCACCAGCCTAAAGTTTCAGCTTATCAATAGCAGCAATGATCCAGGACTTCAAACTTGTCACAGGGGGTCACCATCTTGGAAAGTGTCTGTGACACTCACATGCTCAGTGGGCTCTGATTGGCTGTTGAGAAGCTAAGCTTAGGGCTCGTCACTAATTATCCAGCAGAAAATGAGCTTCCCTGGCTGTAATATAAGCTGATGCTACAGGTTTGCTGATTATTCAATTCTGATGCTAATTGCACTGGTTTCTGTGCTGCCATGTAGTAATTATGTGTATTAATTACTAATCAGCCTTATATTGTGACATTTCTATTCTATGTGTACTGTATATTGTGAGTGGCTCCCTAAGCTCAGTAAGTGACAGCAGCACAGAGCATGTGCAGTGAATCAGCAGAAAAGAAGATGGGGAGCTACTGGGGCATCTTTGGAGACACAGATCTTTACTGCTAAAGGACTGTGGTTGCCTTGGGCTGGTACAGAAGCACAAAACATAATGTACAACATTTCTTGCTACTTCTTTAGTTAGGCTTTAGTTCTCCTTTAAGGGGAACGGTGCATGTTGTGATTCTAAGCCTTTTGTTGCCCCATCTACAGTAAAGCACTGCGTACCTTGACAGCGCTATATAAATAAATGATGATGATGATGATCTACAGTAGAGCCAGTGGGGCAAATATTGACAGATATGTAGGTGAAAGTGTGAAGCCCAGCTATGTCATTGCACTCACATGTTAGTATCAGGACTAGAAGGCCAGTGTATCCCGTGACCTCACTTGATCATTCCAGGCCGGCCACGTTACCATCTAATATGTCACTGCTGAGGGCACTGCGGTGCTCATGATGACAGGCGTCTCCCACAGATATGAGCAGCTTCCCAGCTGTGGGCTCTATTCAGAATCATGCTGTAGGTTGCTGTCAGGAGGCAGGTGCTGGGAATGGTGGAGGCAGCAGCTGTAAAGGCTAATAAAAGAACTGCTTTAGAAGTTAAGGAGGCATTATACAGACCAACTGCAGGTCTTGAAAGCAGGACATGTTCTTAAAGGAACAGTTCAGTGTAAAAATAAAAACTGGGTAAATAGATAGGCTGTGCAAAATAAAAATATGTTTCTAATATAGTTAGTTAGTCAAAAATGTAATGTATAAAGGCTGGAGTGACTGAATGTCTAACATAATAGCCAGAACACTACTTCCTGCTTTTCAGCTCTCTAACTCTACCGACTTTAAAGGAGAACTAAACCACCTTTCTAATAAAAAACCCTACCCTCCATAGACCCCCCTCCCTGCTCCCCCTGCACAGGAGTTAACACAAGTAAATACCATTAAGCAGGTAATTACCCCTTGTTGCAGAGTCAGTGCAGTGGAGCTCACGGGGGCCATCTTTAGCCATTTTTGTAATCTCAGTAAGGAAGCTCTGTAGTGGCGCATGCGCATTTGGAGCATTTTCCCGGTTCGCTACAACTGAGCATGCACCGAAAATGACAGAAATTAACTAAGCGCCGGAAGAAGATCCGAAGATTACCAAAGCGGCTAAAGATGGCCCCTGTGAGCTCAGCTGTGCTGACTCTGCAACAAGGGGTAATTACCGGCGTAATGATATTTACTTGTGTTAACTCCTGTGCGGGGGGGGGGGTAGGGTTTTTTTTATTAGAAAGGGTGTTTAGTTCTCCTTTAAAGGGGGCCCACATGGGGCATAACTGTTCAATGAGTTTGCAATTGATCCTTTAGCATTCAGCTCAGATTCAAAAGCAACAGTTATGACCCATGTGGCCTCTCTCAAGTCACTGATTGGTTACTGCCTGGTAACCAATCAGTGTAAACCAAGAGAGCTGAAAAGCAGGAAGTAATGTTCTGGCTATTATGTTACAAGAAAAAGTCCCTGGTGTGCCTAATAAGGGCTGTGATTGGCTATTTGGTAGCCCCTATGGGAACTGACGGCCTACAGGAGGTTCTATTTGCAACTGGTTTTATATAACCAAAACTTGCCTCCAAGCCTGGAATTCAAAAATAAGTACCTGCTTTGAGGCCACTGGGAGCAACATCCAAAGAGTTGGTGAGTAACATGTTACTCATGAGCTAATGGTTGGGGATCACTGTTCTAGGCAATCTAATAGGTTTCTATGTTATTACATAAATATATATTTGTTATAGTTTTTTTTTCAGTTTTTCTTTCTGTTTAGGGGAAGCATTCCCCTTTAATTCCCTGTCATTATGATACCATGCCGCTTTTCATGAAAATGCAAATTTTCTACAATATATATACAATATATGTTTTTTCATGTCATTAGAAGAGATCTGAGACGTGCTAGAACAAAATCTAATATCAGCAGATGAATGGCTCTGCCAACGAGACGCTAATGCTGGGATTCTTATTCACTCCAAGGCTTTCTGGGCAAAATTCAAATGATATTAGTGACATCCTTTCTCTGTGCACCAGCCTCTCACACTGGCTGAAATGCTTCAACAAATTGATTTTAAAATAATTGCCATGTTTGTGTTCCTGGTTAATTTATTTTTTAATTACAAGAACAAGGAGAAAACACAATGATTATGAACTAATCTGGCAAATGACTGCTGCTGCTTTAATAGGCAATCACCTAAGTTTTGATTGCCATTGATTTCTATGCACTGATACTCAATCACTCAGTCATACTGCAATACATTATATACATGGAAACCTGAGTATCACTCATGTATTATAAGGGATAATGTACCCCTACTGTAAATGATAAGGATATTAGAAGTCACTGAGGGATTGTTCTGTGACCATATAAAGGCACAAGGCTGCAGGCTGAGTTATACAGGGAACTCTGAGTATCACTCATGTATTATAAGGGATAATGTACCCCCTACTGTAAATGATAAGGATATTAGAAGTCACTGAGGGGTTGTTCTGTGACCATATAAAGGCACAAGGCTGCAGGCTGAGTTATACAGGGAAATCTGAGTATCACTCATGTATTATAAGGAATAATGTACCCCCTACTGTAAATGATAAGGATATTAGAAGTCACTGAGGGGTTGTTCTGTGACCATATAAAGGCACAAGGCACAAGGCTGAGTTATACAGGGAACTCTGAGTATCACTCATGTATTATAAGGGATAATGTACCCCCTACTGTAAATGATAAGGATATTAGAAGTCACTGAGGGGTTCTGTGACCATATAAAGGCACAAGGCTGCAGGCTGAGTTATACAGGGAACTTTGAGTATCACTCATGTATTATAAGGGATAATGTACCCCCTACCGTAAATGGTAAGGATATTAGAAGTCACTGAGGGGTTGTTCTGTGACCATATAAAGGTAAAAGGCTGCAGGCTGAGTTATACAGAGAAATCTGAGTATCACTCATGTATTATAAGGGATAATGTACCCCCTACTGTAAATGATAAGGATGTTAGAAGTCACTGAGGGGTTCTGGCTGCAGGCTGAGGTATACAGTTACTTTCAAGAAATCAGTCGCTACAGGTATAATACATAAGAGTGTGTAATTATGGCTTTAAGCTTTGTACTGAACATTATCCTTCTATTCTTAGAACAAATTTTCTTTAAGCAGCAGAACTGGTTTCTGCAGGGCCCAGTCAGCTTTATTATATTTTGATGAAAAAAGAACTGAGAAAGTGATAAATTATCCTGAGTAAGATCACAAAGGAAAACATAAGCAAAGCCTTTTCAAGGAATAACACCATTTAGCTGTGCAAGCGCCAATTGAACAGAATTGTGCAGTTGCAAAAGTGAAAAAAATAAAATATGTATTGACCCCGTTAAGGCCCCCATACACGGGCCGATAAAAGCAGCCAACAGACCGAGTCAGCAGCTTATCGGCCCGTGTGTTAGGCCATCCGACCCGACTTGATCTGACCGAAAGTCGGGTCAGATCACAGAATCATCATTTAGAGGGTTAAACAATAGCAAAGGCCTATAATGTTGATGTTAGTAAGGGCCACAGTTGCCATGTCTAAATGACTTGCAAGTTAGTGGGAGGTGGGACCCTACTGCCCAGTGAATTAGGGTTTAAATGTCCTTTAATTAAGACAAAGCCGTTTAAATTGTTTGATCTCTATAGAACATTAAAGTTTTCTAGTTTCTAACCCCCTAAGCATCTGCTCCACCCATTATTTGCATGCAGGACATTCCATGTATGTCATATATATTTATATACACAAAAGCCATAAATAACTTGTAAATTATATCCTTATAAACGGTGAGTTCTGATGTCATCAGTTATATACGGTGAGTTCTGATGTCATTTCTGTCACATGACTCACTGAAACGTGTGTATTATAATAAATAAAGTACCCCCAGTTGCAAAATATGAGGATATTAGAAGTAACCTTGGAATTCCATGACCTTCGGCCTTGTGTTTTTATATGGTCATGAAACTCCTCGGTAATTTATAATATCCTTATATTTTACAAGAGGGGTACTTTATTATAAATATATATATATCTTATGTAACTAAAAGAAAGTATGTTCTTGTTCTGCCTGCTAATTACTGAGTGCATTGTATACAGTAGTATTCTGCCTTTAAATATAATTCCTGCAATAGCTATGAGCAGCGTGCGGGGAACCTCTTCTATGTAATTACTTTCTATTATAACTTCCCTGGCTCTGTGACATGAGCACAATGTGTTGCCATTAGATCGCTAGGCAGTTTGTGAACGGATAATGACTCTGTAGATAAAACACAATCTCTTCCTGAGATAGGAAAATACAGCGTTTGGCTTTAATGATCATCTTTGATTTTATAGTGAGCAAACGTTATGTTAACCAGAACACGGCGGAGTCATTTAGAAGATATTCTGTTGTCTAAGAATTAGGGCAACTGTGTTTTTTGGGGGCTGGGTGAAACTCCTGCATTTTGTAATGTATACATTAAATGGGGTGCTGTAGATAGAACAGGGCAAGCTGGTGAGAATAGGACAGTTGTTGTCAAGATTTTACATTTTTTTCCTAAGCAGAAGAACATCAGAGCAGCCTCTTTCTTTCTCCTGACAACTTCTTCCTTGACTACTTGGTGGTCAGACTGGTGGGAAACTGACCAGCAGGAGGCGCTGTTGTAACAAGATTCATTCATATCAACAGTACATGTATCCTTTAATATCTTGGAATTAAAAATAAATAAATAATGAATGTACATTGCAAAAGTGCTTAGAATACTATTCTCATCAAGTTGACATTCACTTAAGGTTTACTTATCCTTTAAAGGAGAATTCAACCCTTAATTACAAAAAAACACTACCCCCCAACCCTACATAGACCCCCCCCAGCCTAGCTGCTACCCCTGGTAAATGCCCCAAACTCTTTACTTACCTCTCGGTGCAGATCCAGGGCATCAGAGTTCACGGGTGCCATCTTCTTCTGTTCAGTAATCTTCGGAATGAGAGTGGTGTATCAGCGCATGCACAGTTGGAGCAATCTTCTGTCTGAAATTGCCGAAGTGAAGGAAGAAGACCCGAAGATTACTGAAGTGCCAGAAGATGGCGCCCGCAAACTCTGACCTAAAGCTGCACCGAGGGGTAAGTAAAGAGTATGGGGCATTTACTAGGGGTAGCAGCTAGGTTGGGGGGGAGCAGGGAGGGGGTCTATGTAGGGTAGGGGGTAGGGTTTTTTCATTAAGGGTTTAGTTCTCCTTTAATAGTGCCCATCCCTTTGTGCAGCTGCAAATTTTATTCTGCCCCAGGTGTCCCTTGCCGTTGAGTTTAGGGTGGGTGCATGCACAATATACTCCATTCTAGAATTACTTTACTGTGCCCAACCTAAGCCCACACAGCAAACACCTTGGCGTATCCCCCAGTACTCTGCAAAGTTCTTGTCTTATTTAGTGGCCATGAACCACAATGCTCATAATTAGCTGGGAGATCTATAGCTGTCCCTTAGTTCTAATGGGTACCTGATGCTCCTCTAGACATCAACCCTCATCCATTAAAGGTGCCCAAATAAAACTGTCTACTTTATACCCCCCATAGATCATAAAAAATGGGTGCAGGGTCTGAGCAACCAAAGGCTATTTGTGTATTTCCCATTCCTTATAAGAGCGAGATAATAAGTAGGACACCCTCCTCCCCTTCCAAGAATAGAATAGAGGGGGTTCTCCAAATCCCTACTCAGTTAGTTGCTGTAAGTTTCTATATTTGTGGGGAACCAGGACTGGCCTCAGGGGTCATTAGTTTGCATACCCCCCCAGAAATGGTGAACGTACAGTGTTCAAGGTAAGATGCAGTTGATGTAGAACTATTTCATAGTCTGGAGGTGCCATAATTAAAGCCAGGGAAGGGGCTTTGGATTTATTTCCTTTTCATAGAGCTTCAGGATGGTTTGAGTGAACGGGAGCTTCTATAAATGACAACGCAGATTGGTCTTTATGGCAGAGTTTCAGTGTTTTCAACCTACGAAAGTTTAATCTAAAGGTGAACTTACCCTTTAACTAATACATCCCATAATTAATGCCCTTTGGGTACCACATGTTCCATTAGAGCGGCTCCTTTATCTTTTAACACTGATAAAAGGTTTTCTGGCAAGTTTTGAGTGGAAGTCAGAATTGACCTCAATCCAGCAATGAATCAGCCCTAGTCAGAATGTGAGGAGGGCTGTGTGTGCCAAATATTTCTCAACACACTTCTTGCCTCATTCACTGACACCACTACTAAAGACGGATCATTTTTGATGTCCTGTCACATGTTTCACTCCAGAGAGATAAGGAACCATTGTGTAATACCCACCTGGTGGGTCCAAGTCCAAGCACCCTCCTGTGTCTGTAATACAATGAAAGTTGGAAATAATCAGGGGTGTATGTAACTACAGAAGAAGCAGACAGTTATAGGATAGTGTGTATAGTAAGGTACGGTGGTGTCAGGAAAGGGGGTTCAGTTGTAGGATAGTTTGTATAGTATTGGATATATTGTTGTAAAATCCATGCGTATTTACTGGTGGTGCTCAATCTGGGAACCTTGCTGCAAACCTTGGTTTCCGTTATCCATTCACAAGTAGAGAATCAGATGGCACGCACATGGGCAATCGTGCTTAATAATCAAAGTTTATTGAGATCTCCACACAGCGTTTCAAGGGTTCAACCTCCTTTCTCAAGTGCTCTCGCACTTGAGAGCACTTGAGAAAGGAGGTTGTACCTCTGAAATGTTGTGTGGAGATCTCAATAATCTCCTCTTCTTCGTGTGACTAATCTTCCTGAAATGCCTTCCCATTGGCTAGAATGTAAATAGCCGGCGGGATGGCATTTGGATCTCTTCTTTTTCCGAAGTTGCCTCAAAAGAAAACTTGGGGGAGATTAGTCACCCGAAGAAGAGGTGATTTGTCGCTGGGTGACAATTCTCCCACAGTAGCCCCAGTATGTCACCACCCTAAAGGTGAGAGCAATTGAGATTATCCTCCCAATTGCTGTGGTTTTAGCAGTATCTTTAAAGGAGAAACAAACCCCTTGTTAAAAAAACCCTACCCCTCTACCCCACATAGACCCCCCTCCCTCCTCACCCCCAGCCTAGCTGCTACCCCGGGCAAATGCCCCTAACTTTATATTTACCACTCGGTGCCAATTCAGGGATTGGAGTTCATGGCAGCCATCTTCCAGGTCCTCGTGTCTCCTTCTGGCATTTTCGGCATGCGCAAATATCACAAACTGGGAAATTGTTTGGGTTTGTTTCTCCTTTAATGATATAACTCTCTTTCCAGAGCATACAAGGGAAATTCCTTGTAGAGATACAGAACTCTTGCTTTAGCAGTAGCTACACAAGGGGGGCAGAACAAGCATTCGCTATGCACCACCTATCACAAATACTATGTACAGAATGTTATCTGCCCGAAACCGACACAGAAATAAAGAACTGCTGCAGAATGCGATCCCATATCTCTGCCACTGCATCTTGGTACAGACTTCAATAGTCGACTGCATTCCATCAAGGAGTGGGAATTTGTTTAGCAAATACCTTCCTGGGTAGGCAGCTTTCTAGCCTGGGGTCTGTAATATGTTTTCTGTGAGCAAATAATCCCCAATAATGCATCAATGTGCCTGCATGGGATCTGCGAAGAATAAACAAGCATCTTACCAACTGTTCAAAATATAGTTTTCTTCTCATTCTGTAACAGAATGTTTATCAAGTTCAGCCTTACAAGGAACCTCTTTATTTTTATTTTTAGAGATAAAGACAACAAAAAACACTAGACATCAGCCAATTTTAAGATGGGTGGGGTTAAGAGGAAGTTTTGAGACCCAACAAGGCAGGCAGATTGTCACTGGTTTTGTCCCTTTGAAACATTCAGCTGGTAAAATCCCATTAAATTATTTCTTAAATGTTTCTATAAAACATACATTTTTATGCTTAATAAGTCCATTTGCTGGTGCCTACATTTCCTTTCCTCCTCTTGGAAGGAAGGCCCATTGACACTTGCATTGTCCTGAGAATAAAGAGTGATCCATGCACTGATCCTGTATGTATTTATATATATTAAGAAGGAGCAACCATGGGGTGAATTGAGGACATCACTTCAAGTAAGGGAGTAACTATAGAGCAGGGGTCCCCAACACAAGCATCCTGGGTGGTCCAAATAAGGGCTTTGAGTTTGACTATTTGGTAGCCCCTATGTGGACTGGCAGTCTACAGGAGACTCTGGTTGGCAGTACATCTGTTTTTTATGCAACCAAAACTTGCCTCCAAGCCAGGAATTCAAAAATAAGCACCATGTTTTGCTCACAAGCCACTGTTTGGAGATCTCTGCTATAGAGGAACAGAGCATGTGGTTGCAGGGGGGTCCAGAATTGTAAAGGGTCCAGTAAGGCCTAAATAATATGTTTAATACATCTTTGTATTGGGACCCTAAACTGAATTTGCTGTGGTTTTGCATTAGATTAACGATAATCCTAAGGAATGTGACTAAGCTATGAGGCAGTTCAGCTATAGATAGCTGGCCAACTTTCGGGCAGATATTGTTTGGGAAAGCCCATCGCATGGCCCCACACATGGGCCAATAAGCTGCCAACTCGGTCTGTCATTTTCTTCCCATCCACATCTTCTTCTGGGTCTCAGGAGCATGAGCAGTTGAAGCTAATTCCTGACTAGCACTAACTGTGCATGCTTCTCGCCATAGATGCACAGATAATATCGTACAAAACAAATTTTCGTCCAATATTCGGTGCGTGTATGGTGGGAAAAGAGCCGACCGATATCGACAGAAGACTTGGATATCGGTCGGCTCGCCGATCGGGCTGGACAGAAAACTTTGATCGGGTGTCTTTGAAGGGACCCAAACATCGCCCATTGTTAGTGCTGAATCGTCAGATACAGGTAGAATTCTATTGTTTCTTCCCGGATATCTACTTGTATATCTGACGATTCAGCTCTACACGTGTGTATTGAAACGAACGATCTTTCTTGGAAAGATCTTTTCCAAGAAAGATCGTAATTGTTACATCTATGGCCATCTTTAGGGGCATATTTATTATAATATCATAGCTTCCTGCCGAAATCAGTCAGCCCTTCTCCTGCTACACACGCACCAAATATTGTACGAAAATTTGTTTAGAACAAAAATATGGGTGCATGTATGGCCACCTAGACTACTACTACAGACACATAGGTCATTGGGAAGTCAGAGAGATAACAGAAAGAGATACTTATTTAGGGAGGAATAGGTAGGAAAAGTATCTGAGTGGGAAAGCAATCAACAACAGGAAAGGACAGCAGGAGAGGCAATGGGAACCTCAATGGACAGAAAGGGGGACCAGCAGTAATAACCGGACAAGAGAAATGTAGCAAAATATATAATACAGGTATGGGTTCCGTTATCCAGAAAGCCCTGAAATACAGAAAGGCCGTCTTACATAGATTCTATTTTATCCAAATAATCAATATTTTTAAAAATTATTTCCTTTTTGTCTGCAATAATAAAACAGTAGCTTGTACTTGATCCCAATAAGATATAATTAATCCTTATTGGAAGCAAAACCAGCCTATTATTTAATGTTTATATAAATCTAGTATGAAGATCCAAATTACGGAAAGATCTGTTATCCGGATAACCCCAGGTCCCAAGCATTCTGGATAACAGGTCCCATACCTTTATTATGTCAAAATCACTAATAAATGCTGATTTTTGTATCCAATATGCCTCCTTCATATCTGGGGTCCAATGTATATTTTCTCCCTGCCATGCCTTAATAAGAACCTGCCTAAAACCATAATTCATCCCAGAGCAGGTGGAATCACAGGGGCCTGAGAGGGTGACATTTCTAAAGGCTAATGAGGCCAAGCATATTTTGGCAGTGCCCTGTTTTCATCTGATGTGTAGCAAGGAATGCTGTCGCCATGGCTACCTGGCAATAGATGGGAGGCTAGACAGGAAGTCATGTGATGTCGGACATTTTGAAATACAGACCATGCAAACCATTTCCTTTCTCTAGGAACCAGGCCAATTCATTTCTGTAAGAAAGAAATTAGATATGTTCTGCCAGCTCCACGTGTGCTTAAGTAGATGCCTAAGTAAAATTTTGGGGGATTTTTGCTTTCTAATTCTCCAGTGGAGTTCAGCTCAGGGACAGGCTTGTCTCATCACTATTCATTCTAGTCTGTATTTAACAGAAAGTCATGGAATTCTGGGAGTTTGAAACCAAGATGTGCACAGTTGAAGACTTGTTATTATTATTATACTGTATACTTCTGTAAGTTGTGTTTATTAAATAGCATTCTGTATTCAAACATTATTCCATTTATGTATTTCCATTTGTCTGTCCCAGGATCCTCAGTCAGGGAGTGGTTTTATTGAGCTGCTCATATCAGGGAGTGGGCCGGCCCACTTTACAAATGATGAGGATCCCCTTGACCTACACTTCGGAGCGGATCATGAAGGGCCACAACGCTAGTGCCGAGAATGTGACTGCCCTCTATGCACTAGCAGCTCTGAATTTCTGTTTTAAGAAAATGGAAATTTGTCTTTTAAAGGAACTAAACCCTAAAAATTAATATGGTTAAAAATGGCATATTTTATATATTGAACTTATTGCACCAAGTTTCAGCTTGTCAATAGCAGCAATGATCCAGGACTTCAAACTTGTCACAGGGGGTCACCATCTTGGAAAGTGTCTGTGACACTCACATGCTCAGTGGGCTCTGATTGGCTGTTGAGAAGCTAAGCTTAGGGCTCGTCACTAATTATCCAGCAGAAAATGAGCTTCCCCTGTAATATAAGCTGATGCTACAGGTTTGCTGATTATTAAATTCTGATGCTAATTGCACTGGTTTCTGTGCTGCCATGTAGTAATTATCTGTATTAATTACTAATCAGCCTTATATTGTGACAGTTCTATTCTATGTGTACTGTATATTGTGAGTGGCTCCCTAAGCTCAGTAAGTGACAGCAGCACAGAGCATGTGCAGTGAATCAGCAGAAAAGAAGATGGGGAGCTACTGGGGCATCTTTGGAGACACAGATCTTTACTGCTAAAGGGCTGTGGTTGCCTTGGGCTGGTACAGAAGCACAAAACATCATGTACAACATTTCTACATAATTCTTAGTTAAGCTTTAGTTAGGGTTGCCACCTTTTCTTGTATAAAATATTGACCTTCCTATATATTTATCATTTTTCCCTATTAATAACATTGGGATCAACCATCATTTTTACCGGCCAGGCCCTATGCTCTGTGCTGCTGTGAGTTTAGGGAGAATGATGTAAGAAAAGTGGAAGATAAAGTAGAAATGTAGCTGTAGGAGCAACATTGAAGAAAGAAACGAGTGGACGAATAAATCTGGTAAAGAACATGAGGGGTATAGGGTGGAAAGGAAAATTGGGCAAGGAAAGCAGTAAAGAAGAGTACTTGTGAATTTATGTCATTAACTGTATCCAGATGGTTAGGCAGTTTGGTCAAAATCAGGCCCAAATTGCCCAACCAAATATTGGCATGTGATGGCAGCTAAAGTTTGACACTTGGAGAAGGTAATGCAGTTAAAAGGCAGAAGTTGTTAATCCTTGCTATTAGTGGAATTGTAAGGATTTCACACACACACACATACACTCACACTCTCTCTCTCTATAATGTCATGGAGTAAAGTGATTTAGCAGTACACTAAGTGAGAGATGTCTGACTTCACCTCCTCCTCCTCCACTGCTTCCTCCCTCAGTGCCTGTCTCACCAAATCAGATAACACCATTGTTTCTGCCTGTGCACATTCCTTTGCTTTTATCTCACTGTATTCAATGTGCATTCATTTTTCTACTTTATTTATATATGTACATGCAAAAAGACCTGTTCTGCTTCTGTGTGTGTTTGTGTGTGAGGGCAATGGAATGTGGGTGTGCAGAATATGTTTGGCTTTGGAGTGTAGTGTGGGACAGTTTTACCAGTGGAAAACCCAACTGTAACCACTAGTGATGAGCAAAATTTTTTGCTGCAATTCAATGTATTTGGGGAATTTTTCACAGTTTTGCAATTTTTTTCAAATTAGCCCATCAATAAACCCACTTAAAGGGAAAATTGACTCACTTATAAAGAGGGTCTACAGTCTCTTTTTTACTATTTGTAAAATATATTGGCATTGGTTATTCTGCCCAGGTAACCATATGTACCTGAATTTTTGTTTTTATTTCATCAGTGGAAGCAGCCATGTTGTTACCTGCTCTGTGGGCTATAAGGAAAAAAAACGGCACTGACAGGTTTCGTTCCGTGTTGGACTGGGACCAGTGGTGGAATCTTGAGGGCGTCCCAGACACAGGGGCTCCTACACTGAAGCACCCCTTTACCAGCCGTACCTCGGTGCCAGGCATGTACTACTTCTTGCTTACGGCCACCAAGATCAAGTCTCATCTCAGGGCAAGCAGTAGATCTGGGGTGGCACTGGGCATTTTATACCGTTGTTCTGCTGACCCAGTCCAGGCAAATTGACAGACAGTGTATGTGTCTTCTAAGGGTCTGGCCACACGAGCAGATTTAGTCGTCTGGTGACAATCTCCTCGAACTGCCTTCCCCCTGCTGAAATGAAAAATCACCTGCGGCAATGCACTTGCGGCCCTTCGATTTCCAAAGTCGCCGAAGTTGACTCACAAGGAAACTTCGGAGAACGAAGCGCCGCGTGTGCATTGCCGCAGGTGATTTTCATTTTAGCTGACGGAGGGCAGGGGAAAGCAGAACGGGGAGACTGTCGCCCTGAAGAAGAGGAGATTTGATGCTGGGGCGACTAATCTCCCCAAATCTGCTGGTGTGGCCAGACCCTAAAACCTTTGTGGGATCACGTGTGACATGACATTATTTTATAGCACAAAACTCAATCAGCCACCATCTAATATTGAAGGGCCACTGGTGACGCTGGTGTGTTAGTGACACTCAATGACATAACTATAAAGGAAGCAGACCCTGCGGTTGCAGTAAGACCCAGGACTGTAGGTACGGTCGTCACCTCTTCAGTTTTGACCCGAAAAGTTCGATTTTTCTACGGCCTGTTCAGATCTCAACTTTCTGTTCGATTTTCAGCCTTGTCAAACCCAAAAATAATCTGGCCAATAAATAAAAACATTTAAATACTAAGGTACTCAAATTAACATGGCTTAGTTATTATCAAATGCAGTTAATTTCTTGTTATTACAAAAAAAAGCAAATCATATTTACACAATTAAGTTGGGTTGAAAAAAGACCCATGTCCAATCCATAAAAAATAAGAAATTGTTTTTCTAAATTAGCATTTCTGTATTTCAGAGATTTCTTGATAACCGATTTCTGTATAATAGATCCCATACCTGTTATTAGAGGTTTGGGCTTACTCATCAGGCAGAATATAGATAGAGATCGGGTTACCATCCCTGTGGTTGTGAACTGGACATCACAGTTTTTCAAAGGGCTGTCTGTTCAAAACTTTCTGTCCAGTTTAAAACATTCAGAATATTAACACAAATCAAGCCATTTGCATCTAAGTGATGCACTAACCCCAACCTGACGTCATAACTCCACTGACATCATTGTGCCTTCCTCTGATGTCATCATGTCCACCCCAACATCTCTGCCCCACCCCACCCTGCTATCTACCCCGCCACTTTGCTTGGATTTAGCCGCTGGCCAAGGTGGCAACCCTAAGGGGGTTAACTCCGAATGCAAAAATCCTGCAAAATGTGTGATTTTTTCGTATACAAATCATGAATTTTTCAGAATTTATTAAAACCCGAGGATGGAAAAGTCAGAATCAGAAAACCATGCATCTCTGACCTGTCGAGGCTGCATATAAGGGTAGTACTAAGTGTACGTTTTCAACGCGATCCGATACGCGTCGACAAAACGCCTGCAACAAAATCGTGCAGCGTCTGCATCCGACAGTCGTGTCGCATCGGATCAACGCTGCGACTTCATTCGACATTTCTATCTCTTACCTTATTTCTATTGCATGTGACTTGTCGCTGGCGTTTTGTCGCAGCGCGTCGGATCGCACCCAAAACGTCCATGTAGTCCTTCCTAAGTCAATGGGAGAAATCCCAATGATTTTTTAATGTGTGCTGGGTTTCATGCAATACCCCGAAGTTTTTGCGCAAAAAATGATAAGAAATCAGAGTTTTCGGGTGACAAATCCGAAAAAATCATGAAAATCAGATTTTTTTTCCCCGCAAACAAATATTTGGGAAAATGTAATAACACATAAGCGTAAAAAAACAGGCGAATTTGATTGGAGTTTGTAGCAGAAAATGTTGAGATCAAATCAGACTTTGATAAATAACCCCCTAAGTGTACGGGGCCCAGTGAGACCTTAATTATTGAGCAATTTTAAAATATCTTCGTAGGCCAACGTATAAATAGTTTGGGGCCCTATATTGAATTTGCTGTGGGGCCCAGTAACATCTAGTGACACTTATACTATTTTTCATATTACCCTACTGTCACCATTGTCCCCAGCTGTTGTCCCCACTCCCCAACAAATTATCTTACCCCAGTGCCTGTTCTACTTGCTACTTATGGTGGCCTGGGAACATTACTGGTCTCCTTTTGGAATAACCTGCAGAAACATTCCTTGAATCATTTGTTGTGGCCGATTATTGTTCACCGAGCTGTGACTCACCTCCGGCACATAAACACTTGGGCAATTGCTTGAGAAGACGCACGCTGTGCAATTACTATCACAAAGAATGCAGGCTAATGGTTAGAGTGTATTGTCAGGATCAAAGCAAAATATTATCCGAAGACAAAAGCTTATTATTCCGATGGGCTCGCTGCAGGAAAAGTCTAGATAAAATACAGCTAGTGCGGATACAGTGTCAGTCCTTGGAATTGAAGTGTAAATTTCAAAAGAATTCTCTGCCTTGTTGAAGTGTCAGCTGATACAGAATAATATCAAATACATAAGAAGGGAAGTACTCAATCCAACAGACAGAATGCATTTACCATTTATACAAGGTGGGCATCATAACCATCATTTTGTCTTCACCACGTGACACATACAGGTGAATTATGAATAAATGGATGGAACATGTAACACAGTAGGGGTCCATCATAATCACCCGTGGGGTGCAAGTGCAAGAGCACAAAGGTGTGTAAGAGTTTGCCCCTTAGTGCTCATTTCCTTAGTACTTGTGTCCCCTGGGCTAGTTGTTTTGCACACAAAATAAAAATCTGATTCTCTGTGCAGAGTTGCATCAGGAGACCTATCCCTTAAAGGGATTCTCAGGTGGAACAGTACAGGGCTTTAGGATGTGAACAATAGAGGTGTCACAAGTGTGAACAATACAGGGGGATCACAGGTGTGAACAATACAGGGGATTAGTCTGAATTTGATGTTTAAACAATGCAGGGGACAGTTAATCTCTGTAGTGATACCTTTTAAATTTACAAATGGTAAACAGACACAGCAGGCAGACTTTGATGTGGAGGGCCACATAAAGGGGGGTCGCGGACCGCATGTGGCCCACAGGCTGCCAGTTGGAAAGCCTTGCACTAATATATCAATTTAGAATATTTTCAAGAGTCAGCGACACCCCTCCCAGAGATGCTTTAGAAAGATATAAAACGGTGAAAAATTATATTTTACATTTCTGTACCTGTATTACAAAAACGGTCACAAATATAAAATAGAAAGTGATTCAAAGAAGTCTTTATTTTGGGTGAGCTATCTGAAACCAGCTGAACTGAAAAGTGTTGGAAGGTGAAAAACACTGAAACACTGATATTACTGTAGTCATTTTGCTCTACTGCCGGCCACCGGGTCCTCCTATATCTGCTATACCATGAAAATTCTTACTTACAAAAGTTGTTCTGCAGGGCTGCACCTCCTCTTATGCAGGGCCCCCAGTTTGCTCCTTCCTACCAATCTGGAAATAAGGTGTATATTTCTGGAACCAGCACAGCAGTTCAGAGGCTCTCGGTTTTTCATTGATTTCCCCATATTTCTTTAGATTTACACAATATGAACACTGGAGGTACGGACTTCTATCTCTATCCAAAAACTTATTTCAGCTCTCATTCCAGACATCACTGTGAAGTGTCATTTGTTAACCCCTTTATTTTATCAGGACAATAAAAACTACAATTAATTACAAAATATTGATATTGATGTTATTCTTTAAAGGTACTATAAAGGTGACCCCTGCCTTCCCCAGCCTCCTTTCACCCACTGGCTACTAACTTGCGTGAAAGACTTTTGTGCCATCAGTAGTAATGAGTGAATTTTTTCGCCAGGCATGGATTTGCAGTGAATTTCTGCATTTCGCCATCTGTGAATTTTTTCATGAAACTGTAGCAAAAATCTGCAGGCAAAAATTTTACCCCGTCAAAAAAGACAAAATTGTTGCAGAGACAAAAAAGTCGCCATAAGAAAAAAATGTGTTGCGCGTAAAAAAAGTTCACGTTCATTGACTACAATGTGTTTCGTGAATTTTTCGCAGGGTCGGAGGTGAGGGCGGCGGGGGTGGCGGCAATGCTTGGAATCTGTACAATATAAAATTTAAATCACTAATAAATTTAGAGTAGAGCAACCCCATTTTCCCTCTGCTGATTGGCCATGGTCCAACCCACCCGATGTACTCTGACCCTATAACTACTGAGACTTTAAGAGCAGTATTCAGTTTAAAGAGCATTGCAGATTTATATCTAAAGGTCTTCTTTATACAGGGTCAGACATCAACAAACAAGAATACCCGAAGATCTCCTGGTGGGCCAAAATTCAGGCCTCTTGTCTACACAGATACCTGAAATCTGCAGGATTTGCTTGTCCAGTTGCTAAGCTTGGTCACCACTAGTAAACCAATAAGTGATCTAGGGATTTCTACAAGTAGGAATTTAAGGTCTCTCTTAATTTACTGAACTGATTTTAGTGTTGTTTCAGGGCCCTGGGTACAATGGAAACTTGTACTATGATACTTGAATGCAAAAGCAGAAAGCAGGAAAAGCAAATGAGAGACAAAATATTGAAAAGGAGTACAGGAAGTAGCAAAATAACTCAAGAGAAGATCAGAAATACCGAAGGAAAGTTGTGTCATTAAAGAGAGTAAGACCAAAGAGTAAAGCTGGCCATACATGGGCTGATAAAAGTTGGTGAGCTGGTCCATCGAGGCCAAGTTGGCAGCATATTGGCCTATGTATGGGGCACTGGCCATAAATCCAATTCCTTGTCCAATGGATCTTCTGAAGGGCCATTATGTGATCCAACATTATATCTCCAGGCCAGTGACGGATCAGCCCCATTTGGCCCAGTGCATGGATGGCCAAATCCAACATATGTAGACGCACTGTTTGCTGACCTTGTCAAAGAAATAAAAGCAGATCCAGCGCTGCACAATATGTTGGCGCTCTAAAAATACATGTTAATAATAATAATCTCACTATGTGTGGCCAGATGTAGGTAGAACAGAAAGAATGAGTAGAAGAGAAATACAAAAAGAAGGATGAAAGGAGAAAAAAGGAATATTAAGGGAACGGGAAGAGAGAAAGAAAATAAGAAGGAATGAGACAAGAAGGTAATGGTTAGTGAGCCGAGACTGAGGCCCTATTCATCTTAGTCTGACCCACTCCCCAAATTAAAATAGACAGGAGAATTTGTAATGTTTTAGGAAACGTGCTTTAAAATGAACTCTGGGTGCATCTAACCAATACATTATACTTGGGGAGTCGCATCAATATCTACATATGAGTAAGGAAGGAATAGGCAAGATGTGCAATCCAACCTTCCATGGAGAACTGGTAATCGTACACATATAGAATATTGGGGACCTACTGATTTGGAGAACCCCTGTACTTACAAGTGCTAGTCATGTGAAAATGTTAGTCTGATTGCTGTTTCATATTCATGTTATTTTCCAGCCAACTGGACGCTGCCATCTCTGACCTTCCTCCATTGCTTTCCCATATCACAACATTCTCATTGACTTATCTGCTCTTCAGCCTCTCTCTGTTTGGCTTCCTCTTCCCTTGTCTTTTGTCTTTTCGTCGTATGTAATGGAAAGTTGCTTCAGTAATTGTTATCATTGTTGGTTGGAAAAGTTCCACCTGAGCTCCTGGGTCAGCTTCAAACAAACGGAATGTTTCATGATGACTTGGCTGCGGCATTTGAGCAATTAGTGGGATTCTAGAGCGCAGAAATACACGGAGAGGCGAAGAAGAAACATATTCCTCTCCTTTCAACACTTGCTTTTGTGTTAGCGGTTAAACACGGAAACTGGATTACATTGGAGTTTGTCGGATTCTTTTCTTATGAAAAAAATGTCTTCTTATAGTAAAAAAAAAAACATAACTGAGCCATGAATGATCTTCTTAAAGGGGTTGTGCACCTTTGAGTTAACTGTGAGTATGATGTAGAGAGTGATATTCTGGGACAATTTGCATTTGGTTTTCATTTTTTATTATTACTATTTTTTTTTTAGTTATTTAGCAGCTCTCCAGTTTGCAATTTTAGCCATCTGGTTGCTATAGTCTAAATCAGGGGTCCCCAACACCCGGTTCGCGGCCCAGAACCCGTCCGCAGACAGTCCTGAACTGGGCCACCGGAATTAATCCGGCACTCCTGAATTGGATGCCGGTGACTAGAATTGGACGCGGACCCCTCCGACCCTCCTCCCGACCCTTGCAAAAAATTTTGCGTCGACACCGGTCCCCGGACCAAAAAAGCTTGGGGACCCCTGGTCTAAATCACCCTAGCAACCATCCATAAGAGACTTTAATAAGAGACTGGTGCATTATAATATATAATATATAGTAATATAATAAGGGTGTATAAATAGTGATGGGCGATTTTGGGGCGTTTTGCTTCGCCAAAAAATTAGTGAAACGGCGCTGGCATCACGTTTTTGACGCCGGCGTCCGTTTTTTGCCACCTGTGTCTGTTTTTTTGACGCTGGCAAATTTTAGCAGCGGTTTCGTGAATTTATTCGCCAGCGGCGAATCACGGGAATTTGCTGCGAATTCGCCCATCACTATACATAAACGAAGCTGCGGATAACCTACAACATACTATCTCCTAGCATGAACTAGTAGTACTCAAGTCTGCCGCATGGCAGAGACAGTGACCAATGACCATGTATATTATTTTTATTTGGGCCTTGTGCTACTTCTAAGCAGAACCCACTACCCAGGTGGTTCATAACTGGAACCCTCTTGGGGGAGAACTCTGATAACTTATTGGACCTGAACTCAAGGTGGAGATACTTGTCCTGCAGTGAATATGTAAAAACTTTCTTTGACATTTCTACTGCTGATTATGCTAATCTCCTTAGTAGAAAGTATTGGGGGGTCATTATCAGTGAAGCTAATAGCTAAGGGAGCGGGTATTATTTAACAAAGTAGGTCTAGTAACTCATAGCAACCAGTCTTTCATAACAGTATGGCTGACCAAGTTAGAGGATCAGGCAAATCTTTGAACATTTTTGCTAGATTTTAAATGATACTTGCACTGAATGAACTCTTGTTATATTTCCATGAAATCATTGGAACGCTGAGTCCCCTTGACATCTGCTCTACCAACTGTAACCATAGCCTCATGTTGCTGTGCTGCATAATAGTCAAAAAGCAGCTCTCAAATATGTAATTAAGTTCTGCCTACTTCTAAGAGAATAATTTATTTTCCTGCGTGGGATTCTGTCTCTGCAACAAACCTTTAAAAAGTACAACATGTCTTACAGATCTTGAGAAAAGGGAATCAACTCGGAGAAACCCTATTGTAGAGCTTGTAGAACAGCAATGTTCATGTAACAGTCCCTGGATTGGTTACATATCTGTTAAACGCTGGGCTGCGATTGGCTCCTGCATAAATAATGCACTGATACCTCTTTTCCACCTCTTTCCACCTCTGCAGTTTCACTACATACTATACTGTAGCCACATCTCTCAGTTTTGTATGAGGTTGCCATGAAATGAGATCTGAATTCAGTAAATACATCATTATGCTTTGGTTATACATGTAATGCACACATATAGGCAATAAACTCATATATATATATATATATATATATATATATATATATATATATCTATATATATATATATATATATATATATATATATATATATATATATATATATATCAATATATATAAAATTTATTTTGCATTGCAGATGTGGCCCATGTGCAATGTAGTTATTCCCACTGCTATTATAGGCACCATCTCTCCCTACTATACCCTCTATCCCGCAGTCACGCTCTCTTTTCAGATTTACCTTTACTAGATATTCCCAGAGACTATTATCCACTGTTACTATAGGCACCATCTCTCCCTACTATACCTGCTATCCCACAGTCACACTCCCTTCCCAGAGACTATTATCCACTGTTACTATAGGCACCATCTCTCCCTACTATACCTGCTATCCCACAGTCTCACTCCCTTCCCAGAGACTATTATCCACTGTTACTATAGACACCATCTCTCCCTACTATACCTGCTATCCCACAGTCACACTCCCTTCCCAGAGACTATTATCGCACTGTTACTATTGGCACCATTTCTCCCTACTATACCTGCTATCCCACAGTCACACTCCCTTCCCAGAGACTATTATCCCACTGTTACTATAGACACCATCTCTCCCTACTATACCCGCTATCCCACAGTCACACTCCCTTCCCAGAGACTATTATCCCACTGTTACTATAGGCACCATCTCTCCCTACTATACCTGCTATCCCACAGTCACACTCACTTCCCAGAGACTATTATCCACTGTTACTATAGGCACCATCTCTCCCTACTATACCTGCTATCCCACAGTCTCACTCCCTTCCCAGAGACTATTATCCACTGTTACTATAGGCACCATCTCTCCCTACTATACCTGCTATCCCACAGTCTCACTCCCTTCCCAGAGACTATTATCCACTGTTACTATAGGCACCATCTCTCCCTACTATACCTGCTATCCCACAGTCACACTCCCTTCCCAGAGACTATTATCGCACTGTTACTATTGGCACCATTTCTCCCTACTATACCTGCTATCCCACAGTCACACTCCCTTCCCAGAGACTATTATCCCACTGTTACTATAGACACCATCTCTCCCTACTATACCCGCTATCCCACAGTCACACTCCCTTCCCAGAGACTATTATCCCACTGTTACTATAGGCACCATCTCTCCCTACTATACCTGCTATCCCACAGTCACACTCACTTCCCAGAGACTATTATCCACTGTTACTATAGGCACCATCTCTCCCTACTATACCTGCTATCCCACAGTCACACGCCCTTCCCAGAGACTATTATCCACTGTTACTATAGGCACCATCTCTCCCTACTATACCTGCTATCCCACAGTCACACTCCCTTCCCAGAGACTATTATCCACTGTTACTATAGACACCATCTCTCCCTACTATACCTGCTATCCCACAGTCACACTCCCTTCCCAGAGACTATTATCCCACTGTTACTATAGGCACCACCTCTCCCTACTATACCTGCTATCCCACAGTCACACTCCCTTCCCAGAGACTATTATCCACTGTTACTATAGGCACCATCTCTCCCTACTATACCTGCTATCCCACAGTCACACTCCCTTCCAGAGACTATTATCCACTGTTACTATAGACACCATCTCTCCCTACTATACCTGCTATCCCACAGTCACACTCCCTTCCCAGAGACTATTATCCACTGTTACTATAGACACCATCTCTCCCTACTATACCTGCTATCCCACAGTCACACTCCCTTCCCAGAGACTATTATCCACTGTTACTATAGACACCATCTCTCCCTACTATACCTGCTATCCCACAGTCACACTCCCTTCCCAGAGACTATTATCCCACTGTTACTATAGGCACCACCTCTCCCTACTATACCTGCTACCCCACAGTCACACTCCCTTCCCAGAGACTATTATCCCACTGTTACTACAGGGAGGTGGTCTACCCTGGGCAGGGGTGATGGGTTTTTTTTATTATGGGTTGAATTCTGCTAGTTAATCCAGAGGAAGGCAAAAAACCCTCCTAAATACCCGATGCCTTATGCACTTTGTCCTTTAATCCAATAGTCTGGCTCAACTTCCTTCTGTGTCCTAAAACAGGTCCCTCCTGACCTGACCTGCAGCCAATAAGGGAAGCTTTAGATTAAATACTTATTTCCTGTCCATGATTACTATTAAAACTATAGTAGTGTGAATGTTATGAGTATGCTGCTGTGGCTTTGTAAAGGAGGTGGGGGGTGGCTACATTTTAACTGAAAAAATGCTTCTGGAACCCCAAGAAGTCTGATAACTTCTATGCAATATACTCATTGTTTTCTGGGGAGCTATGGAAAGCCTATTTCAATTTTGTGCATCCCCTGGCCTATTTATACAGTTCCTGCTCCCATGTGTTATTTTCAGGACAGGAAACAAATCTTCTGTTCTACTAAATATAGAACTACGGATGCTAAACTCTTGTTGCTTCCCAATAAATACTGAGAGAACTGTGTAATCCTTAAAGGGAAAATTCATTTTTAATTAATTTCATTAAATTTTTTGTACGGAAGAGCACTGGGGCCAGCAAAAAAAATTCTGATGAATTATGATTTTTAATCTCATAATTATGACTTTAAAAAATCTAAATTATGATTTTTAATATCATAATTATGATTTTTAATCTCATAATTTTATGATTTTAAAAAATTATGACTTTTAATTCTCATAATTATGACTTTAAAAGTCATCATTTCAATTTTTTAAAGTCATAATTATGAGATTAAAAGTCATAATTATGACATTAAAAGTCATAATTATGACATTAAAAGTCATAATTATGACATTAAAAATCATAATTATGAATTTTAAAAGTCATAATTCATCAGAATTTTTGTTTTTTTGCTGGTCCCAGTGGTCTTCCGTATTTTGGTATAGAAAGTGACAGTAGGACTAATTTACAATATGAAGGTGCGAGTGCTTTGCAGGCTAAAGGACAAAAAGTTGCAAAACTCATAACAGAATTCTGTGTTCTACATAGATGATAGGATTTTGTCCAAATGAAACCTACCAATGAGCCGTCCAGGGTGATTTTGAACTGTAGAAGGAAACCAACACAAATCCAGGGAGAACAAACTTCATGGTCAGTATCAAACCCAGGATGGCAGCAATGCAAAGCTCTGTGCCGCTGAGAATCCCTTGCCCACCATATGTCATAACTCATTTAGGGGGGAATGTAATTAAAGTCACAAAGAGAAAAACAATTCGCACCAATAAGAATAAAAAGCCACATCTCGCAATGTAATATTATTGTAATATTGTTATTAGACTTTACTTCCCCTTTAAGCTTTTTGAAAAGTAAATCTAATTTCAAGCAACTTTGCAATATACATCAATTAAAAAATATGCAGACTTTTCATGATTTTTAATGTTTTCTGTTCCCTAAGCCTAGCCCCCTGCTCTCCTGCTGATCTGTCTGACTACTTTGCTGAGCTGGCTGACTACTGTTACTTTGTTTCAACAGCCACCTGTCCTCAGCCTGCATCCTCCAAACCCCACAATTCCCTGCACATGTGATTTCAATAAGAAACAGACCATCACAGTGCAATGCATTGTGGGTTATGTAGTTCCTGCGTGCTGTCTGTAAGCTGTGGAGAAGTTGTTACAATTTGTAACAATTTGTAACATCAGTGATTAGTCCCTCCTTCCCTGCCAGGATTTCAAATGATGCAGCTGGATTTCAGCAGAGAAAATGGCATTTATTCATACTTTTTGAAGAAACAGGTAACTGTGATGGGTATATTAGGGTTTCTATGTTATGTGGCTTCTTTATCAAATTTTGGTTTGGAAGCCGGAGTTCCACTTTAAACATCTTTGCAAGACAAAGACTGTGCACATGCTCAGTGTCGTCTTCGCTGCTTAGGGATCGTCATAAATTATCAAATGAGCACAAGTCAAATAATATCTGCCAGAAGCCGATACAGCAAGACTGATAAATAATCAGAATATACAGACTGCACTGGGTCCTGTGTTGTCCAATGTGGATTTTATAGTTTTTGTATTGTTTAATACAAACTTTCTCCAACTCTGCAGAACCAGTGGCTGCAGCAAAATAATCCTCCAATGAGAATCCCAGTTTATCTGTTTAAATCTGGCTCCATGATCTTTGTCCCTGCAGCTGGAGTTGGAAACAGTAAAGGGGATGTAGAAATAAAATAAAAAGGCAGAAATAAAATCCAATACAAATCTCTACACAGTCGCCGACTGCTCTACAGGGAATAAAACAAAGCTGCTTGAGTTCAGCATGGCTGGGAAGTAAGACAGGGGCTCCCCCTGCTGTTCATAAGTATGATTGTTTCCCTGCAGAGCAGTTAGGGACCATCTGACAATTCCTATCCACAGCAGTAAATGAAAAATTTCACTGCATACAGTCAGGTTTCTTATAAAAAACAGTACACAGCCATACACAGGCCAATGAAAGCTGGTGACTTGGCTCCTCCAGCTTATTGGTGCTTGTTCCTCAGGAGGGCTTGCCTGACCAATACTGACTGACCAAATATCTATCATCCAGTTTGAAAATATTGTTAGACAAGGGCCACACAAACACACAAGTCTACATAATCGCAGCACACGGGGTGCACATATCAGGCAGAGATCAGCCGGGGTCACCATGTGTGGCCGGCTTAACTTGGACAGTCTTTGTCTAGTCTATGGTGTAGATTGCCTCCAAAGAAATTCTTCTATTATTCTATGCAATGTTACTGGTATTTCCCAACATGAATGTTTCTTAACAGACTAAGAAATTTCACATCCAGAAAGATTTAAGAAATTATAAATATTATTGTTGTTGGTGGTTGGAGAACGTTTCCTCCTAGATTGCATGGTTTGGGGATTTTTTTTAGTATATGGATTCTAAAAAAGCCCCGCCTTTGACAAACCATGCAATCTAGGAGGAAACGTTCTCCAACCACCAACAACAATAATATTTATAATTTATTAAAAAAGCTGTATTTCAACTATATTGAGAATTGTTCACTTTTTACCCTTGAATATACAGGTATTGGACCTGTTATCCGGAATGCTCGGGACCTGGGGTTTTCCAGATAACGGATCTTTCTGTAATTTGGATCTTCATACCTTACTTCTACAAGAAAATCTTTATCAAATCAGGAACTGCATACTTTTCGGCTGCTATTTATTGCTTTTATTTGCACTTCATTGTATCAACCACCTCAGGTCAGACAGGTAATACGTTATTCTTAGTGCTGTACTCTCAGATCACTATGGTTGATGTCCCCATCAGCTCACATATATACAGTCATATGAAAAAGTTTGGGAACCCCTCTCAGCCTGCATAATTATTTACTCCACTTTCAACAAAAAAGATAACCGTGTTATGTCTTTCATTTCCCAGGAACATCTGAGTACTGGGGTGTTTTCTGAACAAAGATTTTTAGTGAAGCAGTATTCAGTTCAAATGTGAAAAATTGGCTGTGCAAAAATTAGTAATTTTGCTAATTTGAATGCATGTTACTGTTCAATACTGATTACTGGCAACACCAGATTGGTTGGATTAGCTCATTAAACTTTGAACTTCATAGGCAGGTGTGTCCAATCATGAGAAGAGGGTATTTAAGGTGACCAATTGCAAGTTGTGCTTCTGTTTGACTCTCCTCTGAAGAGTGACAGCATGGGATCCTCAAAGCAACTCTCAAAAGATCTGAAAACAAAGATTGTTCAGTATCATGGTTTAGGGGAAGGCTACAAAAAGCATCTCAGAGGTTTAAACTGTCAGTTTCAACTGTAAGGAAAGTAATGAGGAAATGGAAGGCCACAGGCACAGTTGCTGTAAAACCCAGGTCTGACAGGCCAAGAAAAATACAGGAGCGACATATGCGGAGGATTGTGAGAATGTTACAGACAACCCAAAGATCATCTCCAAAGACCTGCAAGAACATCTTGCTGCAGATGCAGGTGTATCTGTACATCGTTCTACAATTCAGCGCAATTTGCACAAAGAACATGTGTATGGCAGGGGGATGAGAAAGAAGCCCTTTCTGCACTCACACAAACACAGTCGCTTGTTGTATGTAAAAGCTCATTTAGACAAGACACAGTCATTTTGGAACAAAGTGCTTTGGACTGATGAGACAAAAATGTAGTTATTTGGTCACAAGAAAAAGTGCTTTGCATGGCGGAAGAAGAACACGGCATTCCAAGAAAAACACCTGCTTCCGACTGTCACATTTGGTGGAGGTCCCATCATGCTGTGGGGCTGTGTGGCTAGTTCAGGGGCTGTGTGACTAGTTCAGGGACTACTGGGGCCCTTGTTAAAGTCGAGGGTCGGATGAATTCAACCCAATATCAACAAGTTCTTCAGGATAATGTTCAAGCATCAGTCACAAAGTTGAAGTTCCGCTGCAGGGGTCGGATATTCCAACAAGACAATGACCCTAAACTCACTTGGAAATCTACAAAGACATTTATGCAGAGGGACAAGTACAATATTCTGGAGTCCCCCGACTTGAATATCATGGAAAATCTATGGGATGATTTGAAGCAGACTGTCCATGCTCGGCAGCCATCAAATTTTACTGAACTGGAGAGATTTTGTATGGACCAATGGTCACAAATAGCCACATCCAGAATCCAGACACTCATCAAAGGCTATAGGAGGCGTCTAGAGGCTGTTACATTTGTAACTAAGTATTGATGTAATATCTCTGTTGGGGTGCCCAAATTTATGCACCTATCTAATTTTGTTATAATAAATATTGCATATTTTCTGTTAATCCAATAAACTTTTAAAAGGAGGTTGCTACTTTGAAAGCTCATCCAATGATAAATAAATATTTAAGAGGGGTGCTCAGACTTTTTCTTATGACTATATATATATATAGCACATTTATCTATTTATCTCTATTTATCTGTGGGGCTTCTTAATATGGAGGGGGGTTTACTAATTCTCCTTTTGACTTTGACCAATTGGGAGAAGGAGATGTTTACTATCATGGCTTAGTAGTGCAAAGTCCAAGTTGTGCAGTATAGTAGTATGTTTAATGGCTATGAGTGCTTTTGCATATGTTTGTAAACTGCTTAAATTACAGTTTGCCTAATATTTGTATTGTTTTCTTTTTAGCTGTGGATAAATAAGAATTGGCCTTGTCTATAACCTGTATAATATGTGATAAACACAGAGCCGACGGTACTTGTGGGAAGGGAGGAATTTCAGGCCGAGAGATTTTTCAGCGGAAGGTGAAGCGTGACAATCCGACATATTGTACAGGTTCCAGTTAATGAGTGCTGGTAACTAAGGAACATCTCCACCAAAAATATTTATACAACATTGTTAATGACTGAAACCTCATTAATGTTTTACCACAATCATCCTGAGTTACTTTAAACTGGTGTCATGGGCAGCTATTGTAACTGTAGTTTGGGTTCAGTAAGAAAGAGCAGAGTTTAACTTGAAGGAATAAAATGCATAAGAAAAAGTGGCCATAGACGGAAAAGACTCTATTCCTCTCTACTACTTATTAGCTGTCCTTAGTTCCTACTGTATGAAATGACCAGGGTAAAAAAGACTTTGTTGGATCAGTTATTTATATGTAGTAGCCCTATATAATTGGTACAACTTTAACTGTAAATACAACATTTAAAATCCCCAACTGTCTGTAGATGATTAGATTAGGATTCCACATTGATCAAAACTGGTATAAAGTATTATGCCTACCGCTACTATAGGTAAAATCACACTAACACAGTCATTTCCCAGAGACTATTATCCACTGTTACTATAGACACCATCTCTCCCTACTATACCTGCTATCCCACAGTCACACTCCCTTCCCAGAGACTATTATCCACTGTTACTATAGACACCATCTCTCCCTACTATACCTGCTATCCCACAGTCACACTCCCTTCCCAGAGACTATTATCCACTGTTACTATAGACACCATCTCTCCCTACTATACCTGCTATCCCACAGTCACACTCCCTTCCCAGAGACTATTATCCACTGTTACTATAGGCACCATCTCTCCCTACTATACCTGCTATCCCACAGTCACACTCCCTTCCCAGAGAGTATTATCCACTGTTACTATAGGCACCTTCTCTACCTACTATGCCTGCTATCCCACAGTCACACTCCCTTCCCAGAGACTATTATCCCACTGTTACTATAGACACATCTCTCCCTACTATACCTGCTATCCCACAGTCACACTCCCTTCCCAGAGACTATTATCCCACTGTTACTATAGACACCATCTCTCCCTACTATACCTGCTATCCCACAGTCACACTCCCTTCCCAGAGACTATTATCCCACTGTTACTATAGACACCATCTCTCCCTACTATACCTGCTATCCCACAGTCACACTCCCTTCCCAGAGACTATTATCCACAGTTACTATAGGCACCATCTCTCCCTACTATTGCTGCTATCCCACAGTCACACTCCCTTCCCAGAGACTATTATCCACTGTTACTATAGGCACCATCTCTCCCTACTATACCTGCTATCCCACAGTCACACTCCCTTCCCAGAGACTATTATCCACTGTTACTATAGATACATCTCTCCCTACTATACCTGCTGTCCCACAGTCACACTCCCTTCCCAGAGACTATTATCCACAGTTACTATTGGCACCATCTCTCCCTACTATTGCTGCTATCCCACAGTCACACTCCCTTCCCAGAGACTATTATCCACTGTTACTATAGACACCATCTCTCCCTACTATACCTGCTATCCCACAGTCACACTCCCTTCCCAGAGACTATTATCCAATGTTACTATAGGCACCATCTCTCCCTACTATACCTGCTATCCCACAGTCACACTCCCTTCCCAGAGACTATTATCCACTGTTACTATAGACACCATCTCTCCCTACTATACCTGCTATCCCACAGTCACACTCCCTTCCCAGAGACTATTATCCACTGCTACTATAAAAACCATCAAACACATACTATTTAAACATAGAACTGTTATCAAGGAGGAGCCTAAAATAACTGAAAATAAAGAAGAGGTTGCAGAAAACCACATGGTGAGTTTACAGGTATTATATACTTTATATTTTATCTTGGACCATCTTACTCCTTTGAGTGCCGATGCCCATTGCTGAAATTGGGTGCTGGGATAAGGATAAGAATAATGTTTCAGGCTGGTTACTCACATGCTCTCCAGGAGCTGCTAATGCTTTCCTTAGTCTCCCTAATGCAAATTAACTATATATTTTCCTTTTCTTTGTTTATGAATATCTAATTGATTCGTCGCACCATTAGAGATGATGTCCAGGAAACCACTGTGGCTTGGGCTGATTGTCTATTAATTGAGATTGCTGGCCTGTTAAATGTGCTTGAAAGAGACACAGTTAAGCCCTCAGAGCTCTCCAAGTAACAGTCCAGCCTTCTTCATACTAGAATTATAAAATTTTGCAGACAGAAATGCAAGAGCACTAAGAGGCACAGAAGTACACATATTCAAGAAGCACTGCCCAGGGTCTGGCCACTATTCAGTTCTGAGACCATGTAAAGCCATAAGGGACACTCATGTGTTATAATGGATAATGTACCCCCTACTGTAAATGATAAGGATATTAGAAGTCACTGAGGGGTTGTTCTGTGACCATATAAAGGCACAAGGCTGCAGGCTGAGTTATACAGGAACTCTGAGTATCACTCGTGTATTAAAAGGGATAATGTACCCCCTACTGTAAATGATAAGGATATTAGAAGTCACTGAGGGGTTGTTCTGTGACCATATAAATACACACGGCTGCAGGCTGAGTTATACAGGGAACTCTGAGTATCACTCATGTATTATAAGGGATAATGTACCCCCTACTGTAAATTATAAGGATATTAGAAGTCACTGAGGGGTTGTTCTGTGACCATATAAAGGCACAAGGCTGCAGGCTGAGTTATACAGGGAACTCTGAGTATCACTCATGTATTATAAGGGATAATGTACCCCCTACTGTAAATGATAAGGATATTAGAAGTCACTGAGGGGTTGTTCTGTGAACATATAAAGACACACGGCTGCAGGCTGAGTTATACAGGGAACTCTGAGTATCACTCATGTATTATAAGGGATAATGTACCCCCTACTGTAAATGATAAGGATATTAGAAGTCACTGAGGGGTTGTTCTGTGACCATATAAAGGCACAAGGCTGCAGGCTGAGTTATACAGGGAACTCTGAGTATCACTCATGTATTATAAGGTGCTATGTGCAAATATAGGTACTAAGCTACAATGTTGAGTGCGTTTCTATAACTCTTGTTATGACGAGGTGATGAAATATTTATTTTTATATCCGAGCGCATTATTTATTACAATACGTGTCACATGTGAGCAATATTTATTCACCCTTCCATGTATTATTTACAAAAAACAAGAACAAACGGGGGTTGGTATTTTATTACCGAAGTTAAAGTTACTATAAAAGCTATTCCGTTGGCCTGGTTCCTAATCCCTCTAGAAATAACACTGTCCTGGGATAAAAGATACTCGCTAAAGCCTTTCCCACTTCTCCAGCATGTTCAGCCTGGCTATGATTTAACCGCATACTGTTTCGTTTTAATGCTAATTATGTTTTTGCCTCTACATTCTCTATTAGCAACAGAAGGACAGGAAAGAAGCATCATCTGTCGTCGTAGAATCCAAGTATTACATCTCCTGTCTGTGAAGCATCTGGCGCATTGGTGAAGAACATTCTTTTATATATACCAAGTCTTACAATAAAGACACTCATGCAAAACTATTCCAAACCATGTTCTAGTCAGTGGCCTAACTTTTTCTTGTGTTAGTCTATTGGCATTTTATCAATGCAAAGCATAGAACGGCAAGTGAAATTAAATAGACATTTAGGGGCCGATTCATTAACTTCGAGTGAAGGATTCGAAGGTAAAAAGCTTCGAATTTCGAAGTTTTTTTGCGCTACTTCGACCATCGAATGGGCTACTTCGACCTTCGACTACGACTATCGAAGGATTCGAAGTAAAAATCGTTCGACTATTCGACCATTCGATAGTCGAAGTACTGTCTCTTTAAAAAAAAAATCGACCCCCTAGTTCGGCAGCTAAAAGCTACCGAAGTTAATGTTAGCCTATGAGGAAGGTCCATCGATATTCCTTCCATCGTTGGATTTAAATCCTTCGAATCGTTCGGTTAGAAGGATTTAATCGTTCGATCGAAGGAATAATCCTTCGATCATACGATCGTACTATCTGCGCTAAATCCTTCGACTTCGATATTCGAAGTCGAAGGATTTTAGTTCCTAGTCGAATATCGAGGGTTAATTAACCCTCGATATTCGACCCTTGATGAATCGGCCCCTTAGCTTTGGGAGAGAGTAAAGTGATGCAGTGTAAGCCAATGGCCAATCATTGTGTAGGGCCCCATTAGCTCATTATGAGGTCACAAGAATAGGAAGAAACATTGGTGTATTGATGATTCGGCCATTGTACAAAGAATATCTAGGCCAGCAGATTGTTCCAAAATCTATACACTAAGGGGCATATTTATCAAGGGTCGAATTTCGAATTGAAAAAACTTCGAAATTCAAAAAGACCAACCGAAAGGAAATCTTTTTTGGTCGAATAGGTCCGTTTTCGATCCAATAGGTCCGTATTCGGCCGAATTAGAATCGTACGCATCGAAGGAATAGCGCATTCGATCAAATTCAATTCGAAGTTTTCCCCTAAAAAAACTTAGATTTTTTCAAAGTCCACCAATTGACTCCAAATGGGTTCTAGGAGGTCCCCCATAGGCTAAAACAGCAATTCGGCAGGTTTTAGATGGCGAATGGTCGAAGTCTAATTTTTATAGAGACAGTACATGATCAATTTCGATATTCGAATTTTTAGTCAAAGTACACAAAAAATAGCTCAAAATTCGAATTTTTTTAATTTGAAAATTCACCTCGACCTTTGATAAATTTGCCCCTAAGGGTCAGGGCACATAGGCAGATTCGGTTAGATTAGTTGCCCGGGGACAAGTCTCCTCTTCTTTGGGGCGACTAATCTCCCCAAACTGTCACAGCAGCTGACAGCAACAAAAGTGTAAAAAAGAAACCCTCTGGTATCACACGAGCACCAATTTTGATCAAGATGCTACTGCAATATGCATCAGTGAAGTGCTATTTATTGTTACTAAACTGACCAATTGCAACTAAAGCCCCATATAGAATTTTGAGATTCTCTTTAGTATTGGCTATGTGGTCTTTCAGCAAATCACAAAAATGGAACTGGCCCTCACTAGGCTGTCAACCCTCTGAAGGGTCACCCCAGGATCTCATAGTCAAGCTGCTCCTCGGGGGCGGAGTTAAGAGGCAGAAATAGTCCATTTACTGACTTTGATACTGCAGGACACTATGAGGCACATTTACTTAGGGTCGAATATTGAGGGTAAATTAACCCTCGATATTCGACTTTCGAAGTTAAATCCTTCGACTTCGAATATCGAAGGATTTACCGCAATTCGTTCGATCGAACGATCGAAGGAAAAATCGTTCGATCGATTGATTCGAAGGATTTTAATCCATCAATCGAACGATTTTCCTTCGACCAAAAATTTGTTAGAAAGCCTATGGGGACCTTCCCCATAGGCTAACATTGAGGTTCGGTAGGTTTTACTTGGCGAAGTAGGGGGTCGAAGTTTTTTTTAAAGAGACAGTACTTTGACTATTGAATGGTCGAATAGTCGAACGATTTTTAGTTTGAATCGTTCGATTCGAAGTCGTAGTCGAAGGTCGAAGTAGCCAATTCGATGGTCGAAGTAGGCAAAAAAATCATTCGGAATTCGAAGGTTTTTTTATTCTATTCCTTCACTCGAGCTAAGTAAATGTGCCCCCAAGGTTCGGACACACTGCCATGTATATAGTGGAACAGACTAGACATAAGGGAAAGAGGGTGGGTGATCAGGGGATATAACTGAACAAAGCGTATTTGTTCTTGTCAAGGGTCCCCAGAGTAAATATAAGAGAGAGAGAGTAAATATAAGAGAGAGAGTAAATATAAGAGAGAAAGTAAATATAAGAGAGAGTAAATATAAGAGAGAGAGTAAATATAAGAGAGAGAGTAAATATAAGAGAGAGAGAGTAAATATAAGAGAGAGAGTAAATATAAGAGAGAAAGTAAATATAAGAGAGAGTAAATATAAGAGAGAGAGTAAATATAAGAGAGAGAGTAAATATAAGAGAGAAAGTAAATATAAGAGAGAGTAAATATAAGAGAGAGAGTAAATATAAGAGAGAGAGTAAATATGAGAGAGAGAGTAAATATGAGAGAGAGCGTAAATATAAGAGAGAGAGTAAATATAAGAGAGAGAGTAAATATAAGAGAGAGAGTAAATATAAAAGAGAGAGTAAATATAAGAGAGAGAGTAAATATAAGAGAGAGAGTAAATATAAGAGAGAGAGTAAATATAAGAGAGAGAGAGTAAATATGAGAGACAGAGTAAATATGAGAGAGAGAGTAAATATAAGAGAGAGAGAGTAAATATGAGAGAGAGAGTAAATATGAGAGAGAGAGTAAATATGAGAGAGAGAGTAAATATAAGAGAGAGAGAGTAAATATAAGAGAGAGAGTAAATATAAGAGAGAGAGAGTAAATATGAGAGAGAGAGTAAATATGAGAGAGAGAGAGTAAATATAAGAGAGAGAGTAAATATAAGAGAGAGAGAGTAAATATGAGAGACAGAGTAAATATAAGAGAGAGAGTAAATATAAGAGAGAGAGAGTAAATATGAGAGAGAGAGTAAATATGAGAGAGAGAGTAAATATGAGAGAGAGAGTAAATATAAGAGAGAGAGAGTAAATATAAGAGAGAGAGAGTAAATATAATACCTTCCCAACTGTCCTCACTTGACCTACATCATCCTATGCCACAGACTAGACATATTTAGATTTGTTTTCAAAGAAAAAACACATTTTCTTGTGTAATATCAGGGAAAATATTCCATTCCACATCAATTAAATCACTTATTTGTGAAGTCAAAATATATAATAGAATTAAACCTGCAGATGTTTATCCCGATCTTTCCTCGTTCTGCTAAAGAGATTAGAGATTCAGTAGAGCAGTTCACCGCCGTGGTGTAATATTCCGATTATATGGCAAACGTATTTAACGAGTTCCTCAAGGGTAATAGAGCAATAGGTTTGGGTAATGACATTTACAGATGGAGCTGACTTTATTTTTGCATCTGGTGCATTTGATGCAACGTTTATTTTAGTTCGAAGCCTGTTGGGTTTTATATGGGAAGATGTGACAGTTTAGTGCTGGCTGTGAGTAACAGATACTTCCCATAAGCAGCTCCATCTATTGTATAGGAGTAATACAGATCATCTACCTTTAGGGTTTCTCTTGATGACCCAATCATTTCAGTGTGTAACCTTTCATTTTCTTGAATGATCTGATGTGCACCTACAGTATATTGTTAAAGCCCATGAAGTGCCTGTGAAAGTCAGAATGGAGGATAAATAGTAGAGGGCTTAAAGGAACGGTAACACCAAAATAATTAAGAAAATTTTCTTAAACTAATGAAAATCATGTAGTGTTGCCCTGCACTGGTAAAACGGATCTATTTGCTTCAGAAACACTACTATAGTTTATATACACAAGCTGCTGTGTAGCAATGGTAGCAATTGAAAAAAGGCTATATGGCACAGGATAAATAGTGGATAACAGATAACAACATTATTGAATGGCTGTCCCCATGGCTACACAGCAGCTTGTTTATATAAACTATAGTAGTAATTAACTGTTATCTACTGTGTATCCTGTGCTTGAATGGCTGCCCCCATGGCTACACAGCAGCTTGTTTATATAAACTATAGTAGTACTTATCTGTTATCTACTGTGTATCCTGTGCTTGAATGGCTGCCCCCATGGCTACACAGCAGCTTGTTTATATAAACTATAGTAGTACTTATCTGTTATCTACTGTGTATCCTGTGCTTGAATGGCTGTCCCCATGGCTACACAGCAGCTTGTTTATATAAACTATAGTAGTACTTTTCTGTTATCTACTGTGTATCCTGTGCTTGAATGGCTGCCCCCATGGCTACACATCAGCTTGTTTATATAAACTATAGTAGTAATTAACTGTTATCTACTGTGTATCCTGTGCTTGAATGGCTGCCCCCGTGGCTACACAGCAGCTTGCTTTTATAAACTAGAGTAGTACTTATCTGTTATCTACTGTGTATCCTGTTCTTGAATGGCTGCCCCCATGGCTACACAGCAGCTTGCTTTTATAAACTAGAGTAGTACTTATCTGTTATCTACTGTGTATCCTGTTCTTGAATGGCTGCCCCCATGGCTACACAGCAGCTTGTTTATGTAAACTATAGTAGTACTTATCTGTTATCTACTGTGTATCCTGTGCTTGAATGGCTGCCCCCATGGCTACACAGCAGCTTGTTTATATAAACTATAGTAGTACTTATCTGTTATCTACTGTGTATCCTGTGCTTGAATGGCTCCCCCATGGCTACACAGCAACTTGTTTATATAAACTATAGTAGTACTTATCTGTTATCTACTGTGTATCCTGTGCTTGAATGGCTGCCCCCATGGCTACACAGCAGCTTGTTTATATAAACTATAGTAGTACTTATCTGTTATCTACTGTGTATCCTGTGCTTGAATGGCTGCCCCCATGGCTACACAGCAGCTTGTTTATATAAACTATAGTAGTACTTATCTGTTATCTACTGTGTATCCTGTGCTTGAATGGCTGCTCCCATGGCTACACAGCAGCTTGTTTATATAAACTATAGTAGTACTTATCTGTTATCTACTGTGTATCCTGTGCTTGAATGGCTGCCCCCATGGCTACACAGCAGCTTGTTTATATAAACTATAGTAGTACTTATCTGTTATCTACTGTGTATCCTGTGCTTGAATGGCTGCCCCCATGGCTACACAGCAGCTTGTTTATATAAACTATAGTAGTACTTATCTGTTATCTACTGTGTATCCTGTGCTTGAATGGCTGCCCCCATGGCTACACAGCAGCTTGTTTATATAAACTATAGTAGTACTTATCTGTTATCTACTGTGTATCCTGTGCTTGAATGGCTGCCCCCATGGCTACACAGCAGCTTGTTTATATAAACTATAGTAGTACTTATCTGTTATCTACTGTGTATCCTGTGCTTGAATGGCTGCCCCCATGGCTACACAGCAGTTTGTTTATATAAACTATTGTAGTACTTATCTGTTATCTACTGTGTATCCTGTGCTTGAATGGCTGCCCCCATGGCTACACAGCAGCTTATTTATATAAACTATAGTAGTACTTATCTGTTATCTACTGTGTATCCTGTGCTTGAATGGCTGCCCCCATGGCTACACAGCTTGTTTATATAAACTATAGTAGTACTTATCTGTTATCTACTGTGTATCCTGTGCTTGAATGGCTGCGCCCATGGCTACACAGCAGCTTGTTTATATAAACTATAGTAGTACTTATCTGTTATCTACTGTGTATCCTGTGCTTGAATGGCTGCCCCCATGGCTACACAGCAGCTTGTTTATATAAACTATAGTAGTACTTATCTGTTATCTACTGTGTATCCTGTGCTTGAATGGCTGCCCCCATGGCTACACAGCAGTTTGTTTATATAAACTATTGTAGTACTTATCTGTTATCTACTGTGTATCCTGTGCTTGAATGGCTGCCCCCATGGCTACACAGCAGCTTATTTATATAAACTATAGTAGTACTTATCTGTTATCTACTGTGTATCCTGTGCTTGAATGGCTGCCCCCATGGCTACACAGCTTGTTTATATAAACTATAGTAGTACTTATCTGTTATCTACTGTGTATCCTGTGCTTGAATGGCTGCCCCCATGGCTACACAGCAGCTTGTTTATATAAACTATAGTAGTGTTTCTGAAGCAAACACATCAGTTTTACCAGTGCAGGGCAACACTAGATGATATTTTCTTTACTTCAAACCACCATTTTTTGTTGTTACTCTTCGTTTAAACGCCTGACCAAGTAAAATGTCCCTCTAGGGTCCAATCCTATTTGCCTGTTTGTAAGTGACGTTCCCTCACACGGAGCAGCCGACACAAAGAGAACGTTTCAGTAGCTGCTCTGAAATCCCCAGTCTGACTTGAAGGGAATCAATGCAGTAATGCCCCACTGTGCTCTAAATTAATTATAACAGGCCGCTGTTCTATCAGGAACATTCGCACCACGGTTTTAGTGGTTTCAGCCTGCGCCTGCGGATAATGGGCGTCCAATGAATAATTGCCAAAGTTCTGTATTATAGAACAAAAGGAACGCTGGTTATTTGATATGCCCGTGTTCCGCACACTCCTCTCATTTATATTAACTGCGCACTTCATATGTTTCCCAGCCTTTATTGTTTTTTTCTCCTCATTGTATTCCTACGTGTGCAAGGCTTGTTTTTTATTGACTCTTTATATTTAGCAATAAGGGAAAGGCCTGAAGTGTTTACATGATGAGAGACGCTGTTTATCCGAGGAATCGTGGGCATTTGTTTTCATTGCCAGCTCCCAGCACAACTGCCTGTCACACAGAGAAGACCCCATTCCGCTCCAGTCTCGTCCTCTGTACAAAGATTAATGGCCCCAAGGAAGATCCAGCAAACGAGCTGAAGATTAATTGCTTCCTGGATACCAGACAAATGAAACGATTCAGATTGTGTAATATTAAACTTCCCTCCTAATGAGTGTTCCTCTCCATTGTCTGTGGATGGAAATACCACAACGGCTGGAAAAGATCTGCTTTAGCCGCGGCCCCTTTTTGTCGTTATTATTGAGTTATTTGATCAACGGCTACGTTCGCTTGTAGTTTATTTGGGTTTAAAAGAAGAAATACCGAAAACGACTTGATTCCTGTAAATTAGCTAATGGTGCATCATAAACTGAACACTGGGGGCTAGTTCTTTTTATCCCGTTTCGCCGAAAAATTTGGGAAACGAAAAAAAATCGTACAATCGCAAAATTTTAACGTTTTCACAGGAAAATCGTTCAAGTCGTACATTTTCACAAAAAATTGAGCAATTCGAACAGTTTCACAAAGAATTCAAGCAATTAGAACGCTTTCACGGAAAAATCGAACAATTCGAACGTTTTTACTAAAATCGAGCAATTCGAACGTGTTCACAAAAAAAAATCGAGCAATTTGAAGTTGAACGTGCCTATATACAAATACAGCCAGGGTCAGACTGGGCTGGGGGAACGCTGGGATAAACCCGGTGGGCTCTGGCTCTGGTGGTGCTGTAGAACTAGACTCGCTCCCTTTCCTTGCTGCTTCCAAACTCCCTCTTTGGCCCTTTGGCGGTTGCAGCTTTGGGAAGACAACATTCCCGGTGGGCCATGCGTCCCCCAGTCCGACCCAGAATACAGCCCTACAACCAAGTACTTTAAGTCTCTGGGACACTAAATCCATTTGCTTGGCTTACATTTCCCCCTGTTGTTCCCAGTTCCTGGGTGTTAAGTTGTAGACCAATGATGACCATGTTGCTCTCCAACCCCTTGGATGTTGCTCTCGTTGACCTCAAAGCAGGTGCTTATTTTTGAATTCCAGGCTTGGAGGCAAGTTTTGGTTGTATAAAAACCAGATGTACTGCCAAACAGAGCCTCAATGTAGGTTAACAATCCACATAGGGGCTACCAAATGACCAATTACAGCCCCTATTTGGCAGCCCAAGAACATTTTTCATGCTAGCGTTGCTCCCCAACTCATTTTACTTCTGAATGTTGCTCACGGGTTCAAAAGGTTGGGGATCCCTGTTGTAGAATCTGAAGGTGCTCCTTGACAGGTCCTTCCCGGGCACTGGTGTCATGGGTTGTACTAAATGTGACCCCTATGTTCTGTTGGCATTTTGCTGCTCAGACAAGTAGTGGCAACCCAGTCAGCCGATCCTTCAGTTAATGTGGGGTCATAAAAGGTGAAATAAAATATTTACTGGTATGGGATCTGTTATCCAGAATGCCCCAAACCTGGGGTTTTCCGGATAATGGATCATTACATAATTTGGATCTTCATTCTTAAAATCTACTATAAAATCATGAAAACATTAAATAAACCCAATAGGCTGGTTTTGCTTCCAATAAGGATTAATTATATTTTAGTTGGGATTAAGTACAAGGTACTGTTTTATTATTACAGAGAAAAAGGAAATCATTTTTTAAAATTTGGATTATTTGGATAAAATGGAGTCTATAAGAGACTGTATTTCTCTAATTCTAGATAGCGGGTTTCCGGATAACGGATCCATACCTGTACTTAGCTCTACATAACTTGATTCAGCAACTCAACAGGGAAAATAAAAAATGATGGTGCAGTGGCTCTTTTTAATGCAGCAAAACGTATTTCTGGGCACAGGAAAAAAAGATTTATTCTGCTTCCTGACCATCAGCCAGATGGCTGCACTGGTGGGTCCTCACTGATGAAGTCTTAGCCAACTGCCTAGTGAATATAATGTTCTTTTTTAGCATGTTTGTAGAATTGCAATTGGTCTCTGAGCTCTGTTGCAGTGCCCCCTCAGTGCAAGAAGGGTGCAAGAAGACCATAGACCATGTCTATAGGAATTGTTCCTGTTGCAGTCCTGCTGTATAATTCACCAGATGAACTTGTCAACGTTACTATGACCATAGAGATTGGCCGGATTGTCCACTGTAAGTCTGTGAACTCATAGCTAATATTCTCTCTGCTCTTCTTCATAACCAGCACTGCCATACGAAACAATGAGTAGTTCACACCAATTATACAGTCAACATTTTTGCTTTCCCCACTCTTCTAATTTCTCTTCTCTTTCCTTCTTCTGTTTTCCTCTATCATCTTTCTCTCCTCCTTGGCCTTCCATTTTCTCACCTGTTATCCTCTTTTCTAAGGTAGGTAGGTCATCTTGTGAACAGAGTATGTAGGCCCACCAGGAGATCACCTTGTATCCTTTGACCCAGTCCTACAATAAATTCAGAGGATTAATCAACAAGTACCAAAGTCTGTTGCTATAACCTTCCATTGAGCAATCCATCAAGTTGATCTATCATCATAATTGTCTTGATCAAATCTAATATTCATTTCCCTCAGGGCAGCTCTTGCCAACTGTGCTCTTAAGACACAATCTTACCCGAACCCATCAATCCTGTTATGTCCCATTGAATTGTTTATGATTTTCTACAATATAAGGTATGTTATGGTCTTCCAAAGCGGCAGCTATTTTAAGGGATATGTGTGACTTCATTCAACCCTCCCTTTTTCACACAGGTTCTAATGTGATGCATTATTTTCTCTCACATTTTGGGTTCACATTTCACAATGTATTTTAAACATGACCAGAGTGTTGTTGTTATGTTTATTAAGACTAATTAAAGACATTTTTCACTTAGATTCTATCATGGTATGCTAGGGCCAATTCCATGTGTTATACCCCAGAACTCACAGAAGGATAAATAATAATAACAAAATGTATTTTTAGAGCCAGTTCCATGTATAATACCCTAGAACCGCCTAATGGATAAATGTAGCGCCAATTCCATGTATAATACCCCAGAACCCATGAAAGGATAAATGTAGCGCCAGTTCCGTGTATAATACCCCAGAACCAATAGAAGTATAAATATAGTGCCAAATCTATGTATAATACCCCAGAACTCACTAATGGATAAATGTAGCGCCAATTCCATGTATAATACCTCAGAACCCATGAATGGATAAATATAGCTCCATTTTCATATATAATACGCCAGAACCCATGAAAGGATAAATGTAGCGCCAATTCCATGTATAATACCCCAAAACCAATAGAAGTATAAATGTAGTGCCAATTCCATGTATAATACTCCAGAACCCACGAATGGATAAATGTAGTGAAAATTCTATGTATAATACCCCAGAACCCACGAATGAATAAATGTAGTGCCAATTCCGTGTATAATACCCCAGAACCCACAAATGGATAAATGTAGCGTCAATTCCATGTATAATACCCCAGAACCCACAAATGGATAAATGTAGTGCCAATTCCATGTATAATACTCCAGAACCCACGAATGGTTAAATGTAGCGCCAATTCCATGTATAATACCCCAGAACCCATAAATGCATAAATGTAGTGCCAATTCCATGTATACTACCCCAGAAGCAATGAAAGGATAAATGTAGCACCAGTTCCATGTATAATACTCCAGAACCCACGAATGGATAAATGTAGTGCCAATTCTATATATAATTCCCCAGAACCCGCAAATGGATATATGTAGTGCCAATTCCATGTATAATACCCCAGAACCCACGAATGAATAAATGTAGCGCCAGTTCCATGTATAATACCCCAGAACCCATGAATGAATAAATGTAGTGCCAATTCCATGTATAATACCCCAGAACCCACGAAAGGATATATGTAGTGCCAATTCCATGTATAATACCCCAGAACCCTTGAATGGATAAATGTAGCGCCAATTCCATATATAATACCCCAGAACCCATGAATGGATATATGTAGTGCCAATTCCATGTATAATACCCCAGAACCCATGAATGAATAAATGTAGCGCCAATTCCATGTATAATACCCCAGAACCAGTAGAAGTTCCCACAGGATCCTGCAGCACTGACAATTATGGAATGAACTGGAATTATAAGAACAAAGACTGCACTGTGGGGAAACATTAACATGGAGATTGCATCTGAAATTTGCTCTTTATACACTGAGGCTCACTTTGGAATATGTCTTATTTTGAGCTATGTGAACAGTGTCGGACTGGGGGTCCTGGGCCCACTGAGACTGCTACCTCAAGGGCCACCACACAGTTTTGGACCGGGACACCAACGGTCTACACCAGGGGTGTCCAAACTTTTGGCTCGCAGGGCCACATTGGAAAAAGAAAAATTTGTCTGGGGCCACACATGATATACACAAACACGTTTGATTTGTAAAAGTAAAGGAAATACACAGAAAAGAAATACAATGCCAGTTGGATAACCAGATGGAGCTATACACTGTAATATGGGACACCTGGATATTAAATAGACTTATTATTATTACTAACTGGACAATGGGCAGAGTCCCCCCTCCTCCTATATCCTTTGCGACATGACGTTTCCTCGGGAACCAAACTGGGCCGCATTCATATGCATCCTGGGCCGCATTTGGCCCTCGGGCCGCAGTTTGGACACCCCTGGTCTACACAAAAACCTTAGACCAGGGTTAGACTCTCAGTACTATTACTCTTATTCTCCTCACTCAACCTCTATTCTCCTAGTCTCTTTTCTTTACATACTATAATCTATTATTACATCTATTTAGTCTCATAGAAATAGGGAATGGCCATGAAATAGGCCAAATGTTTAGCAGCATGAGGGACCACTGAGACTTGGGGCCACCAGGAGTTTTCCTGGTATCCCTGTGGGCCAGTCCAACTCTGCCCCCACACCTCCCAGAGCCCCCCAACACAGTTGTGAGGTCCTCCAAATTATCCAATGGCGCACCCCCCTCGCTCATACACCCACGATTGCAGGTGGGGGTCAGGGGGCCCACTGAGTTCAACCCTACATGTGAAAGTGAAGGAGTTCTTATTGATTCAAGTACAGGTATGGGACCTATTATCCAAAATGCTTGGGACCTGATGTTTTCTGGATAAGGGATCTTTCCACAATTTGGATAACCACACCTTAAGTCTACTTTATTAATATTAATACAATATTAATTTAACAATACAAGGTTATTTTGCTATTAGTAAGAATGAATTATATCTTATTTTGGATCAAGTACAAGGTACTGTTTTATTATTACAGAGAAAAAGGAAATTATTTGTAAAAATTGTAATCATTTGATTATAATGAAGTCTATGGGAGACCACCTTCTCTAATTCAAAGATTTCTGGATAACAGATTTCCAACAATGGATCCTATACCTGGACCTCCATGAATTGTGGCAATATGCCCTCTCCATTGAGTCCCACTAGTGGGTACATTTGTAAATGTCCCCCAAAAAGGGACTGTAACTAATTTTATGAGTCATGAGAACCTCAATGTCCCAGAATGACACCATGTTACATGTTATTATTATTCATTGCTTTCAGATATAAAGAAAAACATTTAATCCCTGCAACAATATCCCTTCAACGAGAACATTTCGATGGTCATCGGGGGGGGAAAAATGGAGAGAAAAGCAAGTGTTATTTCCATGAAATTGTGCTACTTGGCTTTACATAAAATTGACATTTTTATATTTAAAGACCAAAAAAACAGCTAATGCTTTGGGGAAATACATGATGGTGGAAAAGATGACAAGCTGCCCGGTGTTGATAGACTCAGCTGGATGCAGAACCACCTAAGTGTTTTGTCTCTCACAGTATTTTTCCCATTCCGTTAGCTTGGGCGGCCCATCAGGAGAGCGCCTCTCTTCTCCGTGTGCGGCACAAGCAATGATTAAAATCAAAACAAAACTGACAGATAATTTCCTCTTTGGATTGAAGGTCAAGCTTCCCCTACGCATCTGTTCCTGAAAGTGCCTCGCTGCCTTCAGGACATGGGGCGTAAATCTATGTTATTAGTATTATTTTTTTTCCTGAGTAAAATGTCAGGATTCAAAATGATTTGACTTTGTAGTATTTGAAAGAAAAAAAAATCTCTATAACAGCTAATGGTTACTGACCTTCTGTCATTTTCTCTGTTCAACAATTCCCCTGCAGTCCCTGTCACTGGCAACCAATCCATATCAAGCTGGGATCTGAGTTAATGTAGGCATTAGCAAGGCAAAATGTTTATGGAGCAGTGAAGCCCTAGGCTGGTAAGGTACCCTTTGCTGTGGTGAGGAGCTGTGTGTCTCCAAAAGTGACCAGTAGGTTTGAATTTGTATCAGACTTACCCAAGGGATCCATGGTAGAGACAGACCCACAAGAGCCTCCTTAGACTCAACCAAAGGTTTATTAAGGAGCTAGAGAAGTGAGAAGTAGATGAAGAAGCTAGTAGAGAGACTTTAGCTGAAAGCGATGAATCCAAGGGAGAAGCAAATTCAGAACCAAACAGGTCTGTGTCAGGGGCAGGCAGCACAAGCTCAACATAAGTAATCAGGCTAAGGTCAGGGCAGGCAGAAACAAGAAAGAACCAAATCAGGCAGGACCAGAACAGGAATGCAACACAGACACTAAGCTGAGCTTCAAGGAGACAACCAAGAGATGAATTCCAACCTAGTAAATAAATCAATTAAAAAACAAAAGGAAGAAACCAAAAACAAAGGCAGAATGTCCAAGGTTGAAGTACTATCCCCATTTACTTTCAAGTTCCTCTCACTTCAGCCCAACTCCTTTTTAATTCTTTAACCTGGTACATATGTGTTGCAGGGGACTAGTGGACAAGGGCCGTGCACACTGGAGGGAGGCACTGCTCATATGTTATATGAGGAAGAAGGATAAACCAAAGCCAAGTAAAGAGACAGAAAGAGTTCCTGCACTAGCCTCCTATCCAACATAATGTAAGTTTAATTGGAGCTTAACTTGAGGTCAGAATTTAAGATGTGATTGGCCAAAGTGAATTTTGTGCCTGTCTTGGAAATATTTAGATATTGCATAGGGAAAGAATACACTGTGTAAAATCAACCTGTAGGTACTACTTGGTGGACTAAAGACTAAAGTGAAGATCTCTGCAATGCCAATTTGGCCAATGACCTTCTACAGATCTGTTTGTGGTTTCAGCCGTATGTTGCCGGATCTTCTACAGATCTGTTTGTGGTTTCAGCCGGATCTTGAATTCTAGGAGATCTCACAAGATATTAATCATTCAAAATCCCTTAGTTACAAAACATTACCAATCACATTCTGCCTTGTAGGGTGATTTAAAGTTAATTACTATACACATCTCTTTAGGAGCCAGATCAAGTGAATGATCATGTAATCCTGCCTGGTTGGTCTTCCCCATAAACAATAGACATAATCCAGACCAACTTCATACTTCATGCTTACCCATGGGTACCATAAAAAGGTGCTCCAGGGCTTCTAATAAGGATTTCTCTTGTGAAGAAAGGGTTAGAATTATGGTAGAGTTGTTAAAATACAATTAGCAGTGTGGGTGAAAGTTACAGATTAGTTTATCATGTGCATAGGAATATACTCAAACACTACTCACTATATGGGCAGGTCATGAGACCAAAGGGCTACTAGAATACTATGTGAATTATGCTCATGTTATCGATGTTTGGAGCCTTTTGCACACCTTTAAAATATTCTAGATAAGATGATCTCAGATGCTTGGAGGATGGTGGGATGAAACTTATTTTAGTCAAAACATGACACAATTCAACTTGTTTTTCTTGTTTTGAGGATAGTTCTCCTTTAAAATGGGCTTGGTAAAATAGTATGTGCTCTTTAACTTCAGCAAAAAAATTAGGTGATTATAGGAACTTCATTTGAGAAGAGAAGCCAACGAGCTGGCTCAATAAATTAGCAATGGGCTGAACCTGTAGCAGATGGCTTAGTGGCATTCCAACAAGGAAAAAGTTGGAGGCGGCCAAGAATAAAAGTTACAGAGTTTAGATATGGGTGGTTGAAAATCTAATTTTAGTTGCATGAAGTGTCAGGATTTAGTAGAGGCTGAATGGAAGGAAGCCGGATGAATCATACTCAGCCAGATGTTTGTGTGTTTGTCCTGCTGCTCAACCAAAATATGAATTGAATATGAATTGATTTAGCCAGTTAACCAAATGGGATTTGTAGAGTAAGCCAGAATGATATTTAGAGAGGTAATTTTGATAACAAGTAAAATAACTAAAGACCACCAAGTCTCCATAGAAATGGAGGAGTTTGTTGACCCAAATGGAGCTCTTAAGGTAAGAGCTCCATTTGGTCAACCCTATAAGGTGAGATGGTGGGTCTGGTGCTTGGCCTGGCCAGTCCATTGAATCTTACCATAGTCTGGTAGCCAGCAGTTTCAGGGTCAGCTTATCCTACTGTTCCAACCAGTCCCTCAACCTAAGTTGTTGTTTTATGCTTTGAGTCTTTTACTTATCCAGTACAAGAAAAAAACTAATTATTTTTACACTTTTTGCTTATTGTGGTCCCAGAGGAAGAGCAGTAATTACCCCTTCAACCCCGGGCCAAAAGCAAAGAATCTTATTAGCCATCATCATCCCTGATCTGCTGTCTTAGATTTTGAGATTGCAATTTAACAAATTATTACCAATGGTGATTGGAACTTTATCCGTGGTGCTTGTGATACATTCAAGCTGCAACTAAGAAGAAGTGTAATGTCACATATGTTGCTAGTAACCTTTGCCAGCTTAAATTTAGACATGCTAGTCAGCTTTTTGATGGGCGTTGAATTCTTAAAATAGTTCTATTTTGGCAATTTGAGACTCAAGGTTATTTAGAAATCCTTTGTAATCATTTCAATAGAGAAGTGATTTTATACAACTGTTAGTGCTGTTTGTGGGTCAGTTAGACTTAGCCTGATAGTTCTTTATCTGTAGTTTAAGTTAGGAAGGGAAACAAGTATATGAGAGTAATCTGAAAAAAGAAAATTAGTTTGTGGGTTTTAGCAATTAGATGTGGTGCTGAGTGTCTTGTAATGGGGTAAAGTTCTAGCAGGTGGGTTGGCGGCATTCAGACAAGGGAAAAAGCTGGAAAGGTCCAGTAAAGACATGAGGTATGGGTGGTTAAAAATCCAGTTTTGGTAGTATGAAGTGTTAGGGACAGAGCCAGGATTTGCTACGAGGCTTAGTGAAAGGAAATCGGATGACTCATATACAACCAGATGTTCATGTGATTGTTCTGCTGCTGAAAATAAAGTGCCCAGATGAACAAGGGAGACTAATGAGTTCTACTCTTGACATGGAAGCTCAAGGAAGATTTGGAAAAACAACCAATGACACAGGATATGGGGAACTGACCAAATAAGTTAGAATGTAGGGAATTTACACACTTATCCGAACAGGACATCCCAGGCATTCCTGGGTGACATCAGACTAAATTCAGTTTGGAGTAATTCTGGGTGTATTGGTGTAAAGGACAATATAATTATTAGGAACCTGACCGGTGTGATTTGTCCAGGTCAGGACCACCCTAACATGTAACTGCAAGTCTTAGACTTCAGAGAGGGTCACATTCCCAGACTAAGAGAACTAGGAGGAGGTGAGCAGGTATTGTGCTAGATACATTGCACAGGACTAAAGGTGGCCATACACGGGCCGATAAAAGCTGCCGACAGACCGAGTTGGCAGCTTATTGGCCCGTGTATGGGTGCCCCTGACGGGCTTCCCCGATCGAGATCTGGCCGACATCGCCAAACGAGCGGATCTCTCCATGTATGGCCACCTTAAGTCAGGAAGCAGACAAATATTCTAGTCTGAAAACAAAATAAGGACATGGAATAAGCAAAGGCAAGGGACCATGTTGAGTCTAGAAGTCAAGTAAAACAGAGCACAACACCAAGAAATCCAGTGATGTTGTCTAATAACAGTGATGACTACTCACCTTTGTTCACCTTGGTGGCAACTGGTTGGCTAGAAGACAGACTTGGACTTGAGAAGGTCCAAGAAAATGGATCAGTGTTGAAACAAGAGTGATGGGTCCAGTGATGGCAATTTCTCATACCCTCTAAAATCGGTGCAGTGGAGGAGAATAAAGTGCCCCTCGTTATTACTGATAATTCATATATGTCCTCACTAACCCTAAAAGGAATTGTCCTCCAGTGAAGTATCTGTTCCCCACCAAGTGTAGTGAATCCCAGTTATGGACTTTTTTAGCAGGATGGTATTATAGGAGCCATCCCTAGACGCATCTAATGGAATGGTGTTGACACATGAGAAATTATACTTAAGTGCAAAGGGAAAACTGCATAATAAATGGGGTTTAGCCAAAAACACACTTTTATATTTAAAGCCCTTCTCTTCAATAAAGCCCCTTGCAAGTTGTTGTGTGCTAAAAGTAATATCCGAGTAACCGTATAGTGTATGAAACGTAGAGTCCGCAATTTACCACAGCCACGTAAAAGTATGTAACCAAGGTTCTCAGAGATGAAACGATTTATTCCGATTATCCAGCCAAGAGACATCAAGTTATACAGAGGTTTTTCAAAATGTGCCTACAAGTTATATTTCCTTCCTTCTCTCTCTCTGTCTTCTTCTTCTAATCCTTCTCTTCCTCTCTTCCTCTGCTTCCCTCCTAATAAGCCAAAAACCAGCTCCATTGTTATACTGTTTCTATGCCATTGACCAAAATAGGGAATGGTTTTGATTGGCTGACAACAGGAAAACCAGCCAATTTATTTAGTTGTTCTTTTTACCAATAATAATGGTACAATCAGTTCCTCTTTGACATGTAAAAGACCCTCTCCAGATAGTAACTACGTAGAGTTTGGGTCAAAAAAACTCAGGATGTCTCGTACCTAACTAAGGATTAATTAGAAGTAGGCAGGAACTTTGAGTTAATGGTACAGCTGTCATTGGTAAATACTTGAGTTATCAATGGTAGGCACTATACTGTATATTAGGAAAGATATATTCATATATACATAGATCTACATATTACTTACACAAGTGTGTACAGGTATAGCTTATTTGTGCAGTGGTGTGAGAATTGCTGTGCACACCCAAAACTCCCCATGGAATATCCCTTTTTTCTATTCCAGTACATGTGCACCTGATTATGCACCAACAATAAAGAGCATCAAGCTGGGACACCAACTGCACGGCATCATGGGTCGCAACAGTCCCATGAGCATTATCTCTTTAATTGTTTGGCAATAAAAATTGATATTCCTGTATAGGGATGGGCGAATTTATTCGCCAGGCGGAATTCGTCAGAAAAACGCCTGCGTTTAAAAAACACCCGCCGGCTTCAAAAAACGGGTGCCGGCGTCAAAAACGGGCGCCGGCGTCAAAAACGAGACGCCGGCGCTGTTTAGCAAATTTTTCACCGTTTCGCGAATTTCTCGCTAATTTTCCGGCGAAGCGAACCGCCGCAAATTCGCCCATCACTATTCCTGTATATTATTTACCACTTATTTTACATGGCAATAAAACAATCTAAAGACTTGAGCAAATCAGTTGGTTGCATGGTCTCATGGGTGGATTTGTCCCATATGGTGCATTCACGAGACGCCAATGAACATAAATACTTTCTGCTTGAGAGACTATATATGAGTCTTGTGTTTGAGGCTTGGCATGGCTATCTTGCGAAATACAAAAAGCAAATGACTCGGGATTTCTCTTGGAGGTCAGGAGCCCATTTATTTGAAGTGTTCATTAACCAGATCACAATGATTTGTGATCGACAAAATGGCAAAATACTAAAAGACCTGCAAAATATATTGAACACACAACAATATACACTTTATAACAGCATGTGGTACGTTACATGCCTTTTACATTCAGGTACAGGTGTGGGATCTGTTATCCTGAAACCCGTTATCCAGAAAGTTCCGAAATATGGGAAGGACGTCTCTCATACACTCCATCATCAGTAAATAATTCAAAATTTTGAAAATCATTTCCTTTTTTTCTTTGTAATAATAAAACAGTAGCTTCTACTTGATCCCAGCTAAGATATAATTAATCCTTATTGGAAGCAAAACAACCCTAATGGGTTTATTTAAGGTTTAAATGATTTTTAGTAGACTAATAACATGAAGATCCAGATCTCTATTATTCGGAAAACCTCAGAACCCAAGTATTCTGGATAACAGGTCCCATACCTGTATATGTAGTTAATGCAGTATATGTGTGTGTATAGACAGGGCTCTATGCCATTCCCCTCTTCCGGCGTCGGAGTGGGTCAAAGGGGGGTGGCAAAGGAAATTCGGAAATTCTATTTGCCGCCCCAACTGGCTGCTCGTTGCCGCCTGCAAGGTTATCACCTTGCCTCATGGCAGGAGCAGCCCTGTATATAGATAGGTCTGTATAGGTATGTGTATATAGTGGTAATGGGCTTTGTTTGCAGGGGTTGTTATTGATGAACTTTTATCTTCAATCCAACTGAATTATAGAAAGAAAGAGGTTGCTCTGATGTTCTTCTGCTTAGGAAAAAAATTAGAAACCTTTCTCAAATCTTTCCTAAGCAGAGGAACATCAGAGCAGCCTCTTTCTCTCTCCTGACAACTTCTTCCTTGACTACTTGGTGGTCAGACTGGTGGGAAACTGACCAGCAGGTGGCGCTGTTGTAACAAAATTCATTCATATTAACAGTACATGTATCCTTTAATATCTTGGAATTAAAATAAATAAATAATGAATGTACATTGCAAAAGTGATTAGAATAGCCCCCTCATCAATTTTACATTCACTTATTTTTAAGGTTGACTTATCCTTTAAGGAGAGGTCTTCTAATTATCAGTGGGGTCTTCTGTATCTATTTAATTTACAATTCCTATGGTGCACCCCAACACTGAAGGAACTGTTACACTACTACTGAGCACATCATACATGTATCTGTTCTTCCAAGCTCTATTAAGGTTATCAACTTGTGGAGGGGTCCGACCCTCACTAGTCTGTGACACTGGAGATCCGACTGACGTCATGCGTGCGGCAATGAGCCGAGGTCAGAGATTACCCATCCCGGATAGAGGTAACGTGTTGACATATTTAATTGTTACTTTCCCAACTGCCAAGGCTGTAGGGGATTTAGCAGCTACTCCATTTACATATTGGAACCCAAGGTTGGAAATACTGACTCACTGGCTGGAATAATGAAGAAGAAGAAGATTAGAATACAGGGGGCCCATAATGTAACATAATATTCTGATTTCACGTAGATCTGTATTTTTGTTATTAATATTAATATTTAATAGACTTGGCAGTAGACTATATCCCATCTCCTGTGATGGACATGTACTTGGTTTACTGTTAAATACACTGAGACAGACCATAATAAAAGTTGACCCCTTAGCATTCATCCAAAAAACATTTGAGCATCCCAAGGCCTTGATGTCACGTTCTCAGAAATAAAAGGGACATAATCCCGAGTCCCCTTGAGCTGAGCAGTTGGAAACAATAAGCCCCACGTGTCTCTCCTCTCTGTCCATGGTACTGATATAGACTGAATGTATAGGCCTGGCTTTAGAAAGGGCTTTTTATATAATATCTTACAGCACTGTGGCTGTTTGACTGTACAGTTATGGGATCTGTTATCTGGAATGCTTGGGACCTGGGGTTTTCTGGGTAATGGATCTTCATACCATAACTCTACATGAAAAACCTGTAAACATTAAATAAACCCAATAGGCTGGTTCTGCTTCCAATAAGGATTAATTATATCTTAGTTGGGTTCACGTACAAGCTACTGTTTTATTATTACAGAGAAAAAGGAAATCATTTTTAAAATGTGTATTATTTGATTTAAAAGTCTATGGGAGACGCCCTTTCCATAATTCAGAGCATAACCGATCCTATACCTGTATTGGTTTTTAGGAGGAAATGGAAGGGGCTCTGTGTATGTATTATTTAAGGAACTAGTACAGGTATTGGACCTGTTATCCAGAATGCTCTGGACATGGGGTTCCGGATAATGGATCTTTCTGTAATTTGGATCTTCCTACCTTAAGTCTACTAGAAAATCATGTAAACATTAAATAAACCCAATAGGCTGATTTTGCCTTCAATAAGGATTAATTATATCTTAGTTGGGATCAAGTACAAGCGACTGTTTTATTATTACAGAGAAAAAGGAAATATTTTAGTTATACAATCTGACGAGGGAACGCGGTTTTAGCCTACGTGAAGACTCTGGGAGGTAAAAAGTGGATTACAATCCTATAAGGAGAGGGAATTATATGCAATGCAATAATAGTTTCATGGCAATTTACTGTACATGGCAGAGGAACCGCGTATCTGACAGTAAAGTCCCTGGTTATCCATAAACAAAGAGAGAGAGAGATCTAGCAATGAATCCTATGTAACAGGCTGGCCGGGCTGGGAGAGCTCACGTCGGCTTTTCATTGCCAGTTCTGCAAATATTAGTGAAGCTCTCAGGGAGTAATAACAGAGTTTCTTCTAAATGGAGCCTCTGCCGCACCACCATAGTGTCTGCAGCGTGTAACTGTCATGTTTCTCTCTTCTCTGTGCCCCTCAACTGCACTGGGTATTCTGGGAACAGGAACAAATGGCCAACCAAATTATTGTACAATAATTAGCCGACAGATACAGTAGTTACATAATAAGTTACATAGTAAATTAGGTTGGAAAAAGACACACGTCCATCAAGTTCAACCTTTTAAGTCTCTATATAACCTGCCTAACTGCCAGTTGATCCAGAGGAAGGCAAAAAACCCATTTGAAGCCTCTCCAATTCGCCTCAGAGGGGGAAAAATTCCTTTCTGACTCCAAGATACAATGGGACCAGTCCCTGGATCAACTTGTACTATGAGCTCTCTCCCATATCCCTGTATTCCCTCACTTGCTAAACACCATCCAACCCCTTCTTATACCTATCTAATGTATCAGCCTGTACCACTGATTCACTTCCCAGCTCTCCCTGTAACACCCCTTTCCCTCCTCTAATCTCATTGGCTCCCTTCTGTCTGCTGGGAGGAGCTACTGGCGAATAAAGCATCCGACCCTTCCTTGTACCTATCTAATGTATCAGCCTGTACCACTGAATCAAACCCCTTCCCAATATTTAGGCGGAACCTTTTCTTCTAATCGGAATGGATGACCTTGAGTCAGCTGGAAAGACCTACTGGTAATTAAAGCATTAGAGAGATTAATTATATGGTCCCCTTATATATTTATACATAGTTATCGTATCACCCATTAAGCGCCTCTTCTCTAGGCCAACTTGATGCCCCAGGACCCTGTGACCCTATTGTTGCAGCACAACACACCACATATAGTCCAGATATGCCTGCTAAATCCGTCCAGACTATACCCCATTGCTCACTATTTTGATACTTTCCATGTAGCACATAGATGGGCAAACATTAAACAGAAAACTACAAGCTCCACGTTCCTAAAATAGAAAATCTGAGGGGACAGAAGCTGCTTTTAAAGAATATAAATACTAAAACAAGGGTTGGAATGCAGCAATAAGAAAGGCGAAGAGAGCAAATGAGGAACTGATTGATTCACAGGCTGTGACTAATCCCCGCCATTGTTTACGTACCTTTATGTAAGATGCAGGTTGAAAGTGTGGTTCCATGAAATAATTTGGTTATAACATATTTAGAAAATACAAGTTTTCTTAACCATTTCTTTTCTTCAGTGTATGCAATAGAAGAGTCTAAGTTTCAACCCTCACACCACAGAGGAACAGATCACTCAGCTCAATCAAGTGAGTGGCTATTATGTTATCAGACTGGTTTTGTGGAAAGGCCACGGCCTAGGGCAGCAGAATTCTAGGGGGCGGCATGCTGCCCAACCACACACCCACACTGGTTCAGAAACACTGGGGATACGCAGGAGATGCTCCAGTCCCACTATGATGAAAATTTGTGCAAAACAAGGGGAGGGGAATGGGGTGACGAACAGCAGCGGGCATAGGGGCGTCCGCTATGTAAATCCGGCCCTGCGTTATATGTGAATTCTAGTTCTGGTACCATTCACATAAGCAATCCATAATAATGTAATTTGTATCTTGCACAATGACCCCAATCATGACAATGACTGACCCATTAAAGCTTCTCTCAGTGGAGGAGCTTAGTGAAGTGCCCCTGTGGGTCTGGGCCGGAAGCTGCCCGCTTTGCTCTGTACATGGGATTTAGTTGTTAACATTGGGGATGTGCTTATAAATAAAGCAGAGCAGGGGCTGAGACTTTGGAGTGGGCAGAAATCAATTATCCACCATCTCTCCAGGACAGGAGGCTTGTTTGTACTCATTTCTCAAGTTTTCCTTTAATTGCTGTGTACTGCACCCTAGGGAGAAAATAAAAGCTGACAAGTGCTTATTAGAAGCATGCCATGTGTCTGACTCCAAGCTTAAATGTAACAATCCTATTATATGGCAGCAAGTCATTGTGTTTTGCCATTAGCGTGCATAATATGACTTGTGTGTATTAATTTAAACTGGATTATGAATCATGGATGTCCTGTAGCACATTCAGTGAAATAAGAGAGTGGCCTAGAACTATTAAAGTTGTAAATTTCATGATTATAATTAGATTCAGTGACACTGCTGCTGGTTCAAGCAATATAGAAATAACTGTGGTTATAACGCACCCAGTATTACTCGTGTATTATGAGGGATAATGTACCCCCTACTGTAAATGATAAGGATATTAGAAGTCACAGAGGGGTTGTTCTGTGACCATATAAAGGCACAAGGCTGCAGGCTGAGTTATACAGGGAACTCTGAGTATCACTCATGTATTATAAGGGATAATGTACCCCCTACTGTAAATGATAAGGATATTAGAAGTCATTGAGGGGTTGTTCTGTGACCATATAAAGGCACAAGGCTGCAGGCTGAGTTATACAGAGACCTCTGAGTATCACTCATGTATTATAAGGGATATTGTACCCCCTACTGTAAATGATAAGGATATTAGAAGTCATTGAGGGGTTGTTCTGTGACCATATAAAGGCACAAGGCTGCAGGCTGAGTTATACAGAGACCTCTGAGTATCACTCATGTATTATAAGGGATATTGTACCCCCTACTGTAAATGATAAGGATATTAGAAGTCATTGAGGGGTTGTTCTGTGACCATATAAAGGCACAAGGCTGCAGGCTGAGTTATACAGGGAACTCTGAGTATCACTCATGTATTATAAGGGATATTGTACCCCCTACTGTAAATGATAAGGATATTAGAAGTCATTGAGGGGTTGTTCTGTGACCATATAAAGGCACAAGGCTGCAGGCTGAGTTATACAGAGACCTCTGAGTATCACTCATGTATTATAAGGGATAATGTACCCCCTACTGTAAATGATAAGGATATTAGAAGTCACTGAGGGGTTGTTCTGTGACCATATAAAGGCACAAGGCTGCAGGCTGAGTTATACAGGGAACTCTGAGTATCACTCATGTATTATAAGGGATAATGTACCCCCTACTGTAAATGATAAGGATATTAGAAGTCATTGAGGAGTTCTGTGACCATATAAAGGCACAAGGCTGCAGGCTGAGTTATACAGGGAACTCTGAGTATCACTCATCATGTATTATAAGGGATAATGTACCCCCTACTGTAAATGATAAGGATATTAGAAGTCACTGAGGGGTTCTGTGACCATGTAAAGGCACAAGGCTGCAGGCTGAGTTATACAGGGAACTCTGAGTATCACTCATGTATTATAAGGGATAATGTACCCCCTACTGTAAATGATAAGGATATTAGAAGTCACTGAGGGGTTGTTCTGTGACCATATAAAGACACAAGGCTGCAGGCTGAGTTATACAGGGAACTCTGAGTATCACTCATGTATTATAAGGGATAATGTACCCCCTACTGTAAATGATAAGGATATTAGAAGTCACTGAGGGGTTGTTCTGTGACCATATAAAGACACAAGGCTGCAGGCTGAGTTATACAGGGAACTCTGAGTCTCACTCATGTATTATAAGGGATAATGTACCCCCTACTGTAAATGATAAGGATATTAGAAGTCACTGAGGGGTTGTTCTGTGACCATATAAAGGCACAAGGCTACAGGCTGAGTTATACAGGGAACGCTTAGTATTACTCATGTATTATCTCGTTTTTGACGCTGGCGCCCGTTTTTGACGCCGGCGTCCGTTTTTTCAAAAAAAAAAATTCGCCCATCACTACTTAGAACCATTATTGAATTGCCCCAAGATTCCAAATCCATGGTTGAAATTGGAGAGGATCTTATTGCAAGTAGGGCATAAGAATAAAATGGTGAGTTTTTTTGGCCCTCTTGAGTTGACTTAAAAAACATTTAATTTTGGACAGATAAACCTAAAACAAAAGCTCTTAATTTGACTTATTTACAATAGCCACATAGAAGGAATGAGTTATGTTCTGAAGAAATGTCCAACCATTCTGACCAGCAAGTAGTCAAGGAAGAAGTTGTCAGGAGAAAGAAAGAGGCTGCTCTGATTCTGCTTAGGAAAGATCTGAGAAAGGTGTCTAATTTTTGTGGATACTATTTTGTCTTATGGACTGGGGCCAGGCTTGTGTGTTGCCTTTCTCTGAGCTATTCCCGTAAGTCATATGTTTATGCTTTTTCCTAGACTTTGGGATAAATTGCATGAAGTCTGGCAGCTGGGCTGGATGAATCAGCTCTGTGTAGGGTAATACTGACATATTATACAGTTCCTCTAATGCTATGTACTCACATGTACTGTTGTTTGGGGAAACTGGAAAAAAGTTCAAGGATTCAAGTGCTGCTTCATTTGTGAGTCTACAAAGTTTTGGTTTGGTGTTTTCAATAAACAGAATCTGTAATAATACAAGTGGCTGTTTCTTTAAGTTATAAACAGGGTGTTCCAGCGTTGGACTGGGTCGCACCAGGACTCTGACCTCAAGGGACCCCCTTCTGACCCAGAAAATGAAGTTACTGAGCAGAATGGAGGCACCTGACGTTTCTGTGGTCAGTTCTAAGCAGAGCAAGACTTTCTTTTCCTCAATAACTTCATTTTTTACCTGCAGCAATTTCGTTTCAAATTCATTGTCAGTGTAAAAAAGTGCTAGTATCTTGGGAGCCAGAAAAAAAATATTCATGTAAATTGTGAAAGTGTTCAGCAGAACTGTCTGAAGCCATTTAAAGGGCAGCTACACATATCTCCCTGTGTGATATAATCTTAAAGGAGAAGGAATGTCATTTACACTTGGGGGTGCCAAAAGTTATGCACCCCCAAGTGATTGTATTTACTTACCTGACACCCTGGGGTTGGTGCTCCTATCAGCAGAAAACTGCATTGGCCCAGGGTTTTTCCCAGCGAGCACCACCGAAGATTCTCTTTTTCACTTTTCTTCTCTTTTCAAATTTCCCTGGGCAGAGCATGTGCAGTAGAATGAAATAGTCGGTTTTTTTGTTAAAATTCGGCTTTTCGCTCTTCGGCGCATGTGCAGCCGCGAGAAGACGCAGAGGCTCCGTCATGTTCACTAGAATAACCCTGTGCAGGAACACTGGCCCGGGGTGTCAGGTAAGTAAATAGTCAATTGGGGGTGCCTAACTTTTGGCACCCCCAAGTGTAAAAACACTTTCCTTCTCCTTTAAAGAACAAAGCGAAAGGGGGATTATTGTTAGAAATGATTATTATTATTAACATGTATTTATATAGCGCTAACATATTGTGTAGCACTGTAGGAATTTTATATTTTCTATACTGAACTTGCTGTTTTAGCCAAGAGGTTCAGCCGCCCTTTAACAGTAATGATCCAGGCCTTCAAAATTGTGACCAGCAGCTCCTCACCTTGGATCTTGCTAGGCCATATTTTCATACCTCCCAACTGTAATGTTTTCAGAGGGACAGCTCCCTCGTTTGTACTGGAAAGTCCCGATTTTCTCTGCACTGAACAGTCAGAAAAAGAAACAATGTGGGACATTCACTATGATTCCTAGTTGCGCTGGCATCCGCTTCGCTGCACTTCGCCGCACTTCGCTGCACTTCGCCAGGCATATTTTCGCCAGCGGTACGCAAATTCACTAAAATCCGAAGTTGTGTGCAGGGGTAGCGTAAGGTTGCGAAGTTGTGCTAGCATTGATTCGCCAAGCAAAGCGATGTTACACTAGCGATGGTTAATTTGCATACAGCGCCAAATTCAAATTTCAATGGAGGTATATGTAGCATCACTACACAAGCCTGGGAAACCTTCAAAACATCAAATAAAATTTTTATTTTGCCCTACACATGTGCCCACTGTATAGTTAAGTTGCCATGAGTTAGGAAATGTAGGAGGGAAGGAGGGGAGCACCAAAAAAAATTTTGATCTTTTTCAGCCTATCACCCATAATAAAGAAAAAACGCCAGCGTTTTTTGGGACTTTTTCAACTTTTTTTGAAGCAATCCCTATCTACTCTATTGCGCTTCGCCTGGTCTGAGGTGGCGAAATAAGTCTGGCGTAAAAGGTAGCGTTCAGAACAATGCGCACATTAGTGAATTTGCGTAGTTATGTCCGTTACGCAACTTCGCCAGGCGTAAGTAACACTAGCAAATTTACGCCAGCGTCCGTTAGTGAATCGGCGAAGTAACGAAAATGCCCAACACTACCGAATTCACGCTAGCGTTAGGCGCTTCGGCGCTTAGTGAATTTGCCCCAATGTTTCTAAGTTGCTAAACTTCTTGAAAGCCGATCCTGTCCTATCAGGCTGACGTGACTTTCTTCAAGCTCCATTTTCATGAATCAAGAGCTTGGGAAAGAAGAAGAAGTGCATGTCAGGACCAGTTCCGCCAGAATCACATTCCATGAATTTCTATCCTGTGTTTCTGATCTTATCTCCTTTGATCCCCCCCCAGTCAACTTGGCTAGAAAATCCTTAGACAAGAAGGAAAGAGAGAGGGGGTTTAAACACACAGAATTCATACACAATGAACAAAGTCTACATCAGAGACCAGAACCCATCTAGATTGAATTGGAAGGTGGTCCTACATGAATTCTCCCACAGAAGCCCACTTATCTGTGAAGGGTCCACTGTAATGAACTAAACTGCTAATTAGCCATACAGCACGGAGGTTTTATATGAGTTCTGGACAGACTACAGTTTAATGTGCCTCATTAAGTGCTACTTGAACTCAATAAGGCTGGACATGTCTACAATCCACATGCTGCTTTCTTCATGACCATTCATGGTGCAGTGATATCTAAGTTACAAGTCTAAGAATTCTTCAGATTTGCCCTGCAGCATGATGATTCTATGGCTGATTGGGGAGAAAGCCTAATTCTAGTCATGAGTCATTTCCATGTGCATTTTACTGTTTTGGGTATAGAAAGCTTATTTTTGTTACCCCTGCAAGAATGTATATTCAAGCTTGCACCTTCAGAGATATTGCTCCGACCTATTAAATACCAACAAGTACAAGAGAAATTTTGAATCCCTTCCAAGTGTAACAAGAGCCACAAGCATCTCGCAGTATTTCCGCTGAGCTGCCATCCTACGTGCGCTGCCTTAGCCAACGGCTATTCACTGTAGCACCGGCATATTTATAATATCATGTGGCTCAACCCCTTGCAGCACAGCAAGTATTGTACACTGTATAAGCCTCAAACTATTTATATTCATTTTCCAACCGAGAGAACTAAGATGTGTTTGGGGTCCAAGAAATGTAAAATGCTCTGACCCTGAAGTGTATCAGTTGCATGTAAGAGAAGTGCGAGAAAGCTCCACCATGCACCAAAAATGTCACTCTTGACTGTGTAGGTAGCGCAGCATTCCTATAGTTATAGTGGGATAATAGTCTCTGGGAAGGGAGTGTGACTGTGGGATAGCAGGTATGTAGGAGAGATGGTCTATATAACAGTGGATAATAGTCTCTGGGAAGGGAGTTGACTGTGGGATAGCAGGTATAGTAGGGAGAGATGGTGCTATAGTACAGTGGATAATAGTCTCTGGGAAGGGAGTGTGACTGTGGATAGCAGTATAAGTAGGAGAGATGGTTCTATAGTAACAGTGGATAATAGTCTCTGGGAAAGGAGTTGACTGTGGGATAGCAGGTATAGTGAGAGAGATGGTGCCTATAGTAACAGTGGATAATAGTCTCTGGGAAGGGAGTGTGACTGTGGGATAGCGGTGTTAGTAGGAGAGATGTGTCTATAAGTAACAGTGTGTAGTCTCTGGGAATGATGTGATGATAGCAAGGTATAATGAGGGAGATAGAGTGAGTGTAATAGTAGGGCGTCTGGCTCTTGGGAACAGTGTGACTGTGGGATAGCAGGTCTCTATAAGAGGAAGACTGCCATATAGTTAACAGTGGATAATAGCTGGTAGTAGGGAGAGATGGTGTCTATAGTACAGTGGACGTAATAGTCTACCTGGGATTCGAAGGAGTTGTAGGAGTGGGCATAGCAGGTAAGTCCCAAGGGAGAGATTGTGCCACTTAGTAAAGTCATAAATAGTCCTGGGAAGGGTGTTGACTGTGGATAGCAGGTATAGTAGGGAGAGATGTGTCTATATACACATGGTAGTCTCTGGAAGGGATGACTGTGGACTAGCAGGATATAGTAGGAGAGATAGTTCCCTATAGTAACAGTGGATAATAGTCTCTGGGAAGGAGTGTGACTAGCAGGTAGTAGGGAGAGAAGGTGGCTCTTTAGTTAACAGTGGATGTAATAGTCTGTTAGTGTGACTAGTTGCGGAAGCAGCATAGTGTTACGTGGAGAAAGGGCTGTAGTGGTAGATACTATAGAGAGGGAACTGGGAGTGGTATATGACAGTGATGTAGGGTGGCTGTGTCTATAGTGTGGCATATTAGAGGTAAGGAGAGAGGTGTAGTATAGTAGAAACAGTGAATGAGTACGCCTAGTAGGGGATGGTGGTGGGGAGTGGATAGGAGAGGGGTAGGAGAGAAGTGCCTACGTAGATAATAGTCTCTGGAAGTGGGCAGGTAGGGAGAGATAAGTATGGGTGGATGAGAGCAGATGTGGTCTATAGTAGTGGATAATAGTCTCGTGGTAGCTATAGGCAGGAACTATGAGTAAGCTATGTAACAGTGGATAATAGTCTCTGGGAAGGGAGTGTGACTGTGGGATAGCAGGTATAGTAGGAGAGATGGTCCTATAGTACAGTGGATATATAGCTGTGACTGTGGGATAGCAGGTATGTAGGGGAGATGTGTCTATAGTAACAGTGGGTGTGGGACTGTGGGATAGCAGGTATAGTAGGGAGAGATGTGCCTATAGTAACAGTGGATAATAGTCTCTGGGAAGGAGTGGGACTGTGGGATAGCAGGATGGTGCTATAGTAACAGTGGGATAATAGTCTCTGGGAAGGGAGTGTGACTGTGGGATAGCAGGTATAGTAGGGAGAGATGGTGCCTATAGTAACAGTGGATAATAGTCTCTGGGAAGGGAGTGTGACTGTGGGATAGCAGGTATAGTAGGGAGAGGCCATAGACTATAATGTAATAGATGTTGCTAAGTTTACACAAATTTGATTATCCCGTAGCAACAAATCAGATATTTGCTTTCAAAGAGCCAACCAGTAATCACTACCTGTTGATTTGTTGCTATGGGTTACTAGACCCAGTGCAAACTCTTTATACTTCACTTTATTACACTGGAGTTATATCAGTGTTACCCAACCTGTAGCCCCTCGTCTGTTCAGATGTACCCAGTTCCCGTCTACAGCAAAGTCTGTAAAGCATTTTTAGGGTCCTGTAGTCTTAAAATGACAAGAATTTCTATAAATAATAGGACCTGAGGAAGTCTGCTATGCCCAGGGCCCACTAACACTAGAGACAACCATTAAAGCAGACACACAAATACATTATTTATTCTCCCTTGAAGCAGTGATTAAACAGAGCCTTCTCTGTACAGCGGAATATTTGGGCAGCCTTGCCTAGAAAGACATGCCTGCTGCTGGGGCCCAGCGAAAGGGAGGAATGACAAAAATGTAAAGTAGATTATGAAGAAGTGAGAAGACACACACTGCCACCTGCTGGACATCTCAGTATATAGCAATGAGTAATATTTGGGTCTTAATGTGCTGTGTCCATTGGTGAGAAATCCGTTCTTGCTGCCCCTGCTACCTAGTGGGGCGCTGCCGTCTGAGGCGACAGCCTCAACTCGCCTCATTGGTGAAGCACCCCTGATGATAAGCAGGTCTCTTGGGAGAACTAAGACTCACAGCTTAAAGGAGAACTAAACACTTAAAATGAATGTGGCTAAAAATGTCCTATTTCCTATAGTGAACTTATTGCACGAGGCTAAAGTTTGAGCTTGTCAATAGCAGCAATGATCCAGGACTTCAAACTTGTCACAGGGGGTCACCATCTTGGAAAGTGTCTGTGACACTCACATGCTCAGTGGGCTCTGATTGGCTGTTGAGAAGCTAAGCTTAGGGCTCGTCACTAATTATCCAGCAGAAAATGAGCTTCCCTGGCTGTAATATAAGCTGATGCTACAGGTTTGCTGATTATTCAATTCTGATGCTAATTGCACTGGTTTCTGTGCTGCCATGTAGTAATTATGTGTATTAATTACTACTCAGCCTTATATTGTGACATTTCTATTCTATGTGTACTGTATATTGTGAGTGGCTCCCTAAGCTCAGTAAGTGACAGCAGCACAGAGCATGTGCAGTGAATCAGCAGAAAAGAAGATGGGGAGCTACTGGGGCATCTTTGGAGACACAGATCTTTACTGCTAAAGGGCTGTGGTTGCCTTGGGCTGGTACAGAAGCACAAAACACCATGTACAACATTTCATTTTATTTCTTTAATTAAGCTTTAATTCTCCTTAAAAGGGCAATTAACATTTTTACATTTTTAGTCCTATAAAGATTATTTGAATTTAGGTTGATAAATCCCACGAGGCTTACAATCTAAATGACTGTACAGGGAGACAAGGTAAATGCCCACGATATCAAGTTCCACAGCACATACAGGTACATTGCAGGAAGGAATAGATGAGAAGCCTCTGCTGTCAACACAGCTTTAAAGGGGCTATTCACCTTTATATGAGCTTTTACTATGCTGGACATGATGATATTCTGAGACAGACAGAAGTGCACAGAGTGTTGTCATGATGGGCGAATTTGTCCTATTTTGCTTCATCGTAAAATTTCGTTGTTTTTGCAGGAAAGTTGCGAATCAACGAAAAATTTTGACGCCGGTGGCAATTTGCGGCGGCAAAATTTACAGCGGCACTTGCCTGTGCCATTTGACGCGCATTAAAGTCAATGGGCATACATTTAATTGTCGCCAGCGTCTAAATTGTCGCCGGCATTGGAATTGTCAATGGAGTCAAAGAATCAATTCGCCGACAGCGAAATGTGAAAATTCGCTGCAAATTCAAACCTTTACTGAGGATCTTTCTCATCCTCACTATTTCACAAACAACGTGTATTCCCTGAAGCATCCAGGACCCCTGTCTCGTCTGCTGATGGAGTAAGACTGCAAAGGAAGTGCCTATATATATATTTATATATATATATATATATATACACAGTATATACAGTATTTATATATAGGCTCCTGAAAGGGAGCCTTGGTGACTGAACTAAATATTGCCTGAACTATTTAATTAAATTCACTTAAATACTTAGCAAGTGATACCTTACATACTGTACTTTATTCAGATATATTCTGCTGTACTTATCTGTTATCTACTGTGTATCCTGTGCTTGAATGGCTGCCCCCATGGCTACACAGCAGCTTGTTTATATAAACTATAGTAGTACTTATCTGTTATCTACTGTGTATCCTGTGCTTGAATGGCTGCCCCCATGGCTACACAGCAGCTTGTTTATATAAACTATAGTAGTACTTATCTGTTATCTACTGTGTATCCTGTGCTTGAATGGCTGCCCCCATGGCTACACAGCAGCTTGTTCATATAAACTATAGTAGTACTTATCTGTTATCTACTGTGTATCCTGTGCTTGAATGGCTGCCCCCATCGCTACACAGCAGCTTGTTTATATAAACTATAGTAGTACTTATCTGTTATCTACTGTGTATCCTGTGCTTGAATGGCTGCCCCCATGGCTACACAGCAGCTTGTTTATATAAACTATAGTAGTACTTATCTGTTATCTACTGTGTATCCTGTGCTTGAATGGCTGCCCCCATGGCTACACAGCAGCTTGTTCATATAAACTATAGTAGTACTTATCTGTTATCTACTGTGTATCCTGTGCTGGAATGGCTGCCCCCATGGCTACACAGCAGCTTGTTTATATAAACTATAGTAGTACTTATCTGTTATCTACTGTGTATCCTGTGCTTGAATGGCTGCCCCCATGGCTACACAGCAGCTTGTTTATATAAACTATAGTAGTACTTATCTGTTATCTACTGTGTATCCTGTGCTGGAATGGCTGCCCCCATGGCTACACAGCAGATTTTTTATATAAACTATAGTAGTACTTATCTGTTATCTACTGTGTATCCTGTGCTGGAATGGCTGCCTCCATGGCTACACAGCAGCTTGTTCATATAAACTATAGTAGTGCTTATCTGTTATCTACTGTGTATCCTGTGCTTGAATGGCTGCCCCCATGGCTACACAGCAGCTTGTTTATATAAACTATAGTAGTACTTATCTGTTATCTACTGTGTATCCTGTGCTGGAATGGCTGCCCCCATGGCTACACAGCAGCTTGTTTATATAAACTATAGTAGTACTTATCTGTTATCTACTGTGTATCCTGTGCTTGAATGGCTGCCCCCATGGCTACACAGCAGCTTGTTTATATAAAACTATAGTAGTACTTATCTGTTATCTACTGTGTATCCTGTGCTTGAATGGCTGCCCCCATGGCTACACAGCAGCTTGTTTATATAAACTATAGTAGTACTTATCTGTTATCTACTGTGTATCCTGTGCTGGAATGGCTGCCCCCATGGCTACACAGCAGCTTGTTTATATAAACTATAGTAGTACTTATCTGTTATCTACTGTGTATCCTGTGCTTGAATGGCTGCCCCCATGGCTACACAGCAGCTTGTTTATATAAACTATAGTAGTACTTATCTGTTATCTACTGTGTATCCTGTGCTTGAATGGCTGCCCCCATGGCTACACAGCAGCTTGTTTATATAAACTATAGTAGTACTTATCTGTTATCTACTGTGTATCCGTGCTTGAATGGCTGCCCCCATGGCTACACAGCAGCTTGTTTATATAAACTATAGTAGTACTTATCTGTTATCTACTGTGTATCCTGTGCTTGAATGGCTGCCCCCATGGCTACACAGCAGCTTGTTTATATAAACTATAGGGCAGGGCAACACTGCATTATATTTTTATTAATTTAAAACACTTTAATTTTTTGAAGTTACTGTTCCTTTAATAGATGAAAGCAATAAAGGGGAAATTTATTTTTATGGTAAACAATAAGCGTCTAAACAGGATCTCAGCTCTCACTGTCCGTTATGGATATCATGCAGATATATATATATATATAATGTTAAAGATATGACTGGCAAGGTCTGGCAAGTCTTCCCTTCGTCAAGATGGCCGACGCGCGCTTTGCGTTCCACCCTAGCCTTTGCGTTCCAATCCCGTCATCCGTAACGTGACAAGCCGGTGCTGGAAAGTGTCGCGCGCGGAGGCGTCTCTTTGCGGCGTGGTTCTGAGATTTCATCATGCAGTGAGTGAGTGTGACTGCCCATGCTTCTGCTCCGAGCCCTCCTCCTCCTGCAGCACCAGCCCCGCTCTCTGCGCTCCTCCCTCTTTCCTCTCCTCTCCCGGGGCTCAGTCAGCTCCCCAACAGCAGCAGCAACAGGCCGACCCCGGCAGCACCCCCGCCCGACCCCGCTTACCCGTCCTGACACTATGGAGCCCGGGAACATGGAGGAACAGCTGGCGCCTCTCAGACTGGCAGTGAAAGAGCAGGTGAGGGGCTGGCACAGACTGGGCACCTCTATATTGGCAATAACACTCTGTCCTACTCCTATATATGTGTGTTTATATTAAATATATATGTGTGTGTGTGACTGGGGCCATTTTGGTATAGGGCAGTGGGGCCCCAGACATACCTTGTCCCTATGGAGAGAGGAGGGGGAGGTACATTACATAATAAAGGACTAATTATTAGTCAGTATAACCAGCAGCAGTGGCCCAATGTCTCTAACCCCCCTGCTGAACTGCAACTCTCCTCCAATCCCTTCCTCAGCTGCAGATGATACAGAATTACAGGCTACACTTCCCTAATATATGTCCTGCCCCCTCCAGGAGTCACAGCAGGTCTGTATCAGGGACATGACAGGAGCCACACAGGACTCTCATTGGCTGAGCCTTCATTCCTTGTGCCCAATCAGCTTCCCACAGTGTTGTACATGCTGAAATAGATGTATGTGGCTGGGGCTGCTGGGAAGTGTAGTTCAGCTGTACTGACAATCAGGTGGATAAAAAGTCATTCACTGTTCCATCAGAGAATTGTCTCATCCGAGGGTGGCGTCTCTTGAGGGTGGCGTCTCTTGAGGGTGGCGTCTCTTGAGGGTGGCGTCTCTTGAGGGTGGCGTCTCTTGAGGGTGGCGTCTCTTGAAGGTGGCGTCTCTAGAGTCTGGTGTCATCAGAGTATTGTCTCCTGGGAGCGATGCCCGTGGCTAAAAAGTAATCGTTAATTAAATTATTAGTATGTTATAGAAGGACTAATTCTAAGCACATTTTCTATTGGCCTTCATTTCTTTTTATTTTTTATAATTTTTGAATGATTTCTTTCCCTCTTCTGACTCTTTCCGACTTTCAAATTCCAATTATTCAAATTCTTAT